>NC_021166.2:11387658-11611465 GCF_000331145.2 Cicer arietinum
CCGCTCTTTATAAATTTAATTGACCCGTTATTTACCCCCATTAACTTATAAAAATGAATTTTATATAAGTTTTAACGATATTTAATAAAAATCCATTATTTTGTCACATACCACATTTTTTTAAGAATAATTATAAATTAATAGTGTGACAAGAGATCTTTCATGTCAGGGACAAAAAATTCTGTAACATCAAAACATCTTTAGAAAACACAATAGGACACTACTTTTGTGTAATCACAAGACCTGATTATAATGCAGTTAATTAAAAAAAGCAAGATGAATATATACTTTTTGCTCCAACCCCAAAATCTAGATGCAATCGTTTTTATAATAAGTTAGATTTGAATGCTCCCTGTCGAGTCTTCTAAAAATGCACACGTTGCATGTTGATTTTGGCTTAGATCCAGCTATTTTCTTAATAATCGAGTTTACAAAAAGATTAGGTTCATTCATCCTAAAAATCATACAAGTAACCAAACATAACTATGTTTTTTTTTTTACGCAACATAACTAATGATTAACGCCCCGGGTTCGGTCGGTGTCAGTAGATAATTTCAATTATTTGTTTTACGCAAGAATTCACCTTAGTCAAAGAAATCTGTGGAGCTAAAGAATCACGCCTTTACTCCAAGTTACCCAATCCTACGTGCCTCTCAACACTATTTATAATTAAATTCAGTTTTTTTAAAATAAAAATATTATTCTAACAAATAATGGAGCGTTTGTTACCCGTCGCATGTTGGATTTATGATACGAAAAATAAAAATGATGCATCAATCTATATAAAAAAAATTGGGGTGCATTAAGGTACCCCAGGCTTTCTGCTAATACAGAGAGTTGTTAGACAATAATAATGTATGCCACATGATACTTTAGCTGCCATTTGAATGAGAATCTTAAGTAAAATCCCCCACTGGCATCATTATATGAAAATTCCAAGAAGACCCACATTCCAGAAATTTGTTATTACACACATGCTACCCAACTAAATTTAAAATCAAACAATCCAAAATTTTTAGGAATCTCAAACTTGATGAACCAATTTATTCCACCCTCTTCAGAAAACATTAATTACCATCAGGACAAACCAAATGCAGAAGAAATCAACAACCATGATCTTGAAAGAATCAACAAAAACTTGTCACTTCACCCAATTAGTGTCCAAAGACAAAATGCTTCAAAAATCTAAGGTGCTAAAATATAGTCCTTCCGACACTGGACCAGTGGAGATTTAATCACAGCACTGAACCATTATTATATGCAGCTATATCATTATCATCATTTTCTTTCAACTCACTTTAAACCAATTGTTGTTGTTGACCATAAAATAATGGCGAGACAAATAGGCATCGTTCCCTCAACCATTTCATGATCAACCAGAGTATCACTTGATAAACAAATCTTTTTATCAATATACGAAACCAGAGTATCACTTGATAAACAAGTCTTTTTATCAATAAATGAAACCAGAAGAACTAATTGCCAAAGAATACTATAATTAGTCGAACAAAAATAACAAATAGGATTATGTAGTGCAATCAATGTTCTTCTGTATGCTTGAGGTTTCTGGGGAAACTTTTGGTAGAAAAACCACAAAAAGTAAAAGGCGCATAAAAGTCCACAGAGAAAGAGAGCAAAATTAAGACAATAAAAAGCACATACAGTTTTTGATTTTATTGAAGATACATCCCCAACACTGCTCACTTCCCTACCAAACTCTCGATCCTTGGATAAGTCCCTGTTCCATTAAAGAAATAAATTCATTAAAACACTGAGAAAAAAGAAACTATACATAGTTCAGTCCATGCACTACATACAATTACATGCAAAAAGAACCATGATAACATTGCACAATTAATAAACTTGGCAACAAAATCCACTAGGTAAAGAACCATGTTTGCAATTATTGAACCAAAAACTATGTCAAGAGGGGGAAAAGGCCAGTAATAAATTATCTCTAGGAATAATAAATTTCCAGATAAAATCCCAATATGTCTTGTATGTTTCCATTTTTCAGCAGTACAAAATCTAACGAACTTCTCAAACAAACATAACAGAAACACGACAAAACCATCCAAGAGAAGTTCAATTTGTACCTCTCATTTTCACGCTTCCTCCTCAACTCGGATTTTCGAGCTTCGAACTCCTCTCTACTCATAGCTGGAGGTGGAATGTTCATCCCCATACTGAACTCAGCAAGATTCCTAAACACAGTCATAATTATTATATTACAATATAAAAATTCTTGAGAAATGTATCAACATATAGTCAGACAAACAAGCAACCACGTCTACTAATGGTGGTTACTCTGCGAACTTCAAATCCCTTCCTCAGCATCAAGAAGACATAATGCTGTGTTATGTGTGTGTGAGAGGGAGAGAGAAGCTAGTCGGTAAGTGCTGAAGTTTAAATTTGAACAACATAAAATTGCTTACCCATGAGGCGGAGGCGGCATAGGAGGCATCAGGTAACCTTGCATGCCAAATGGGTCATGAGGCAGACCACCCACAAATGGCATGTCATAGGGGCCTAGACCATAACCCATCATATGCATTGGCGGACCAGCATATGGTGCCATAAATCCATCCATACAAGGTTGCATGCCATTCCAGTATGGATTATAGCCGCCAGGAGGTGGACCCATTGGCATCATATAGGTCTCAGCCCCAAGATCATGTGGGGCTTTCCATTGAAAATCTGCATGATAAGCAAAAATTATTTGCAATTACTATCCAGTTAAAGCCTTTGTATTTCAGTCCACTAAATGCAGCGCTATACAAAACCAGATCCAGGATTTTTATTTTTACAGTTTGAGATAAATGTCAGACAAAATAGTAGATTTACCATTTGCAGGCATACGGACTTTCTTCTTTTTCTTTTTCTTTCCTGCAAAGTCGAAAAATCAAATTAGAATACCCTAACAAAAAATCAACAAACTGAGTAGGTTTTTGCTGGTTCAAGAAATAGTGTCTCACTATCATCCATTTTCCACCAAATCATATTCAATAAGCACACGCATAACCACCACCACCACACAAAATAAAAATAAAAATAGGATGAAATAGCAACAGTCTACATTACCTGCCTCAGTAGGAACCAATTTTTGCTGCACTTCTTCCTCAACCACAGGGGCACTCCCTTGTGGCGCTGGTTCCTTCACACTCATAGATTCATGAGTAGCTTCAGATACATCACCAGCTCTAGGCATCTTTACATGCTCCGATGCCTGCTGTGGAGCAGAAACAGCCTTTCTTTCATCAGCTGCATCCTGTATATTTGATGTTCCGTCATTAACAGGTGAAATCTTTAGTTCTCCCTTGGAGGCAGCAGATGACGTTGGAGATGGAATCTTAGGCTGTGGACAGCGAGCAGACTCCATATCTGAAAAATAAAACTCAAATAAAAAAATGTATATATGATAAATTGATGGCCAGTGATGGTCCAAGTAAGAGTAAAATCATAATAGTTTTAATAACCTTGAATTTGAAAAGTGCTCCCAGCATTTTCAGTGCTGCTATTACCGGACTCCAGGATTCGATTGATGGTATCTCTTAGTGTCTTATTTGGTAAAAGATCATCTGCAAGAATATTCATTGCACCACATACGCACATAGACTTGGAGATAATATAGTCTCTAATACCTGATAACAATTTCAGAAGGATACAACATAACTTCAATGTAAAGCATTCAATACAATAGTTCAGGGCCAAAAATAGCATTACAACATCTAACTATTTAGTGCCTGTTTTTTAATGGGGAAGAGGGACACTGAAGACGCATTAGTATGATACTCTAATTCTAAAACCCATAAAATTACAGAAGCATAAAAACACATACATTTGTCACAGAAGCTTTTAAAACAACACTTGCTTGTTAACACGGCATCTTTCATAACATTACTGCATAAGGGGCAGTGGAGCTCAGGTGGTAGATCCCCAACAGAACGTGTAGATGGCAAGCCTTCTATTTCTTTCTCAAAAGCAGCCCTGTTTGAAAGAAAAACATAAAACTCAATTTCATGTTTGCTTATAACAGAATGGACAAGAAGAATCAAGATATACTCACTCATTTGGCTTCAAAACAGCTACTGAACCATTCGGTAAAGCATAGGAACCTTGTGGGTTTACCATCAGCATAGATCTAGGAATACCAGTAGGTTGCTTGACTCTCTTGATGTCATAATTTGGATCGCCATTTGTAGGGCAGTGCTGAATGAAATGTCCTAAACAAAAGTGAGAAGAAAAAGTAAGCTATATGAACTGACATTGGTATCCAGCATTTCATAAGCAGATGGGGATTATAAAGCTCAGAAAAATATTAACATACCAGGCACCTTGCATCTGTGACATACATAGCCTTGTGGAGGGGTTTTCCGCTCTAACCCTAACAGACCCCAGCAGGTAAATAACCATTAGTTCATCATTATATTAATATTTGTATACAAAGAAGCAAATCACTAAAAAATGTAAAGAATAATAAAAGAGAATCACCGAAACCACGTCCACCCCCCATCCGTCCACCCATGCCTCTTCCAAAACCTCTACCAGGGCCAAAATCTGAACTTTGACTGCATGCAACAAAAACATCAACATAAAACGTCATATATCCAAGAAAGCAAGTGTTATTACCAAAAGAAAGGCATTGTACAGATTTTCGGCATTTGAAATGAAACATTCTGAATGAATAAGGATGTTTTAAGCTATGATTGGATTTGATCGAATAGAAGGAATCAGAATGGAATCAAACTAGTGAAATTGATTAGAATGTTAAAATAAGTTGGATTTGAATGGAACTTAGTTGACAAGTTCATTCCATCCTTTTCCATCTAATACCGCTAGACCCCACTCCTCCATTTGGGATGTATAGGATATAACTCATTTATTCTTTATGAACTCATTTATTCTTTATGAACTCATTTGGTTCACTTCTCTAACAATAAAATGAAAACTATCCTCCATTTCATTATAAATACCCAAACATAATATGGTATTTTATCCCATCCCATCTCCTTGACTCCTTCCATTTCATCCATCATTAGAAATCCAAACATAGCATAAGTTTGGTTGGAAAACATGGAACAACTGTTCCAAAACAGGTCTTTCGGAGACGAGGAATCTCCATTTCCTCTTGAAGAGAATAAGAGAGGATACTACTCATTCTTGCAGGAGGGAAAAATTAATATTCATCTGTTTTCTTCTATCAACTGATTATACTTCAATTCCATGCACAAAACAACACACCAAATAAAGGAGAATATTTACTCACTTTTGCCAATCGAGCGCTGGAGTATCAATCAATGCCTTAATCTTACTGTCTTCATCAACATTATTTGTTGGAGGAGGAGCCTCTGGAATCAAGTTGCTCGATTGAACTGGAAGTTGATCAGGTATTGAATACAAATCATTGCCAAATTCATCCCAATCTGAATCTTCGGGCTGTTATGTAGTACAAAGTGTTCAATTCCCTAGAGAAAGCAGCTGAATTGCTTATAAAAATAAAATGAAAAGAAAAAGGAACTTACATATTTCATGGCAGACATATCATCAGCTGGCAAGCTACTGTTCGCATGATTGGATTCCACCGCGTTATTTTCCACCTTTTGTCTGCAAAAGGCAAAATACAGCTGCAACTCAAGAGCATATAATTTATCTCACATACACAAATGAACAATGTAGTTTTTGGCTGGCTCACTGTATATGGAGAAAATAAACAGAGAATGACATATGGATGACTTCCCATTTTAACAAACTAATATGCACAATGCATGATCAACAGTGAAAAATCCAACTACATAAATAATGAGATTAAAGGTTTGAGATAGTACTCTAGTTCAGTAACAATTGGTAAATGTGGCCGTCCTGGAACTCGACGAATTAACACTGAAGTATTTTTAGGTATCAACATTTCTTCATCAAGATATTCTGAAATTGCAAGAGACAGAGCAACTATAAAACACTAAAAATTGCTATTTCATGAAGCCTGGTATAAGAACTACCAAAATTCCGCAGCAAAGTTGGGTGCTTGTAATTATTACAACTAGATTGCAACCTAACTGCGAGTAGAGATTCTCTCCATTTCTTTAAATATTAAAGTTTTTGGTGCATAAAGACCTATATTTCTAAAAATTAAGGCATGTATTTAGTATAATTGGAACTTTATACAATCAAAACATTAGTAATGAATCCCTCTATTAAATTTGAGAAATAGAGAGGATCCCTACCCATCAACTTTCTATGGCTTTTAATTGTTAGGTTTTTTTTTTCTTTCTTTATTTATCTGGGGTTGTGAAGAGAAAAATACAAATCAAACCTGTTTCAGCTAATGGCAGATGAGGATTGGTAAAAATTGTGTCCTTTGAGAGGTACAGGATAACTACCACAAGTTTATCCAGGAAGCCCCTCCTCAAAGTTATTGAATATACAAAAGGTCTATTTTGAAATTTAGCAACAAATTGAAACCCAAACTCAAATTATCGCCCTAAATCACTAATTAAAAATAAGAACCAACCTTCATTGGTCTGGGCATTGGTGACCAAGAGATCAAAATCAGTACCTCTCCCTAAATGCTTGGATTGAAATATTTTTTCTTTCAAAGTACCAACAGAGATGAAAGGACCATCCATAGGAATTGAATCAAAATCTCTTGCACTTTTATGTTTATAATACACCGCCATGGTATATTTCTCTTTCTTTCTATCTCTATAAAAGAAGATTAATTCACCAAAGCAAATAACAACAAAACACAAGAGAATCAAAGGGCCTTTGAAATTAAAAAATAAAAAAAAAAATAATAATAATAACAAAAGCCCCTGTTATTCAAACTCAAAAACAAATCAAACAGTACAATAAATTCAAGCTATTTTTTTCGCTTTTTTCTTTTTTCCTAAACTTTCAAATTACTAAGGTTAGGATCGACAAATCGATCCGCCGCAACAATGAGATTCACTTCTAGAATTCTTCACGAGCGACAAATATGCAGAAACTTCGTCTTCGTAATAAAACTCAAAATCCAGAGAATTCAAACTCCTTCAAGTGAATCACACATAAATATCACAAATATCTGCGTCGGAACGGTCGAGCGTGAGAATCAGGCGAATTCAATTCCGGCGAAGCAAATCCTCTCAAATCAGAAATAACGAGAATCCATATCAACAGTAACTAGGGTTTGTGGTGAATCAAACCGAGGAGATAGAACAACAAGATTTGTTCCTTGAGCAATCAAAACCAACACGACGAGCCAGTGAAACTCCCTGATCGACGGCGTTGGAGCCTTCAAACTATAAAAGAAGATTAATTCACCAAAGCAAATAACAACAAAACACAAGAGAATCAAAGGGCCTTTGAAATTAAAAAATAAAAAAAAAAATAATAATAATAACAAAAGCCCCTGTTATTCAAACTCAAAAACAAATCAAACAGTACAATAAATTCAAGCTATTTTTTTCGCTTTTTTCTTTTTTCCTAAACTTTCAAATTACTAAGGTTAGGATCGACAAATCGATCCGCCGCAACAATGAGATTCACTTCTAGAATTCTTCACGAGCGACAAATATGCAGAAACTTCGTCTTCGTAATAAAACTCAAAATCCAGAGAATTCAAACTCCTTCAAGTGAATCACACATAAATATCACAAATATCTGCGTCGGAACGGTCGAGCGTGAGAATCAGGCGAATTCAATTCCGGCGAAGCAAATCCTCTCAAATCAGAAATAACGAGAATCCATATCAACAGTAACTAGGGTTTGTGGTGAATCAAACCGAGGAGATAGAACAACAAGATTTGTTCCTTGAGCAATCAAAACCAACACGACGAGCCAGTGAAACTCCCTGATCGACGGCGTTGGAGCCTTCAAATGAGAATCGCGAACGTCTTCATCTTCTTCTTCTTCTTCTTCTTCTTGCGTCGAAGTAACGGAAATATGAATTGATTTAGGAGAAAGGCGAAGCAGATCGGAAAACGGTTGCGGAGAAATGAAGAAGAAAATGATAGAGTGATTTGAATAAATAGGGTTAGGGTTGGGAAAGTTAGAGAGAAGTAAGAATAGAAACTACTAGAAAGGACGAAGATGGAGCGAAAAGAGAGTGGGAATTATGGGACTCACGAGACAGAGGGTGTGGTGCGGTCTTCCGATACAAGAACTGCTATTAAAGCACATTGCGTGGAAGTGCCTTATTTGTACTCGCTGTTTTCTGCGCGTAAAACCACGTCTCCGCGTTACTCTTTTTTTGTGTGACGGAACGTCTTGGCGTTACTTGTCTTTCCGAATTTTCCATGGTTAACATTTTTACTTGCTCTCCATCCGCCTCATTTTGTTCCACTTTGTCCTATTTCATGTTGGAGTCTATGAAACTATTTCGATTATAACCATTTTTATATATCATTGCATATTTTAAATTTGATATCTCGATTGTCTTATATTAAAATCTATCTCAATTATACATAAATATGTTCTCATATAATCAATCTAATCTACCTTAAAAATATTAATTGTAAGACTTATTTATTATTTTACATAATTATAATAAGAATTAAAATATTTATATTATAATTCTATTAGTTTAATAAAAATACATTCTCAGTCATTCCATAAGATTTTATGATATTGCCATATATATTTATTTTATAACTGTAATAATGAATTATTATTTTATTGTTTTTTATTTAAAATAGCTAATATTAATTAATAATTAATGATTAATTTTGTTACACATAGAAATTAAACTAATGACCGACATTCTTCTCACTTTAACTCCTCAAACTACTTTATGACTCTTAAGAGAGTCATTATCTTGTTGTTAAAAGATAATAGAGTTTATAATATTATTGCAAGTTCCTTGTAAATATTTTTCTAGTTATGGTGATTATTAATTGTGGAAATTGTAAGAGCTTGAAAATTTCAAATAAAATATTGATAAGTGTTCTCGTGATATTTGTTAGTGATTTTGATGTAACTAAATATCACTAGAAGGAGGGGTTGAATAGGGATTTTACTGTTTAAAAAATATTTTTCAAGTATTTTGAAATGATATCCTCTCTGAGAGGATGTGAACTCGACGATGGTTATTTAAACCTTTGAATATGTACTGAGTAAAAGAAAGAGAAAACGAAGAGAATGACACACACAACTTTTATACTAGTTCACCCAATGAAGGCTATAAGTTCAGTCCTCATATACTTGTGACATTTAACTAATGATAAAACTGATCAACCTCTCATAGAGGATGATTACACTTTGTGTATTCTTTAGCCTCACCAAACTTACAATCTTGTTTCTAACAAGTTCCAACTATTTCTAAGTGCAACTCACTTGGAAATTACAATGTAATATGAATAAGATTGTTTCTCTTTACTTATACACTTTCTCAGAAGATATTTCAAAGATCTAGTGTAGGATTATAAAAAGTATAAAGAGATGATGGATATTGCTCTTGATGACTTTAAGATGCTTATCTTTTTATGCAATGTTGTTGTGTCTTTGATGATGAAGAGTTTGCTGCCTTTCATAGAAGTCTTATGATGATCTTTTCATGTGATAAGCTCTTTATGACCGTTGGAAATTTAATCAAAAAGTCCAAGGTTTTCATCATAATTATAGAATTGTCATCCAATTGTCCTTAAACACATTCAGTCCACCCTCGAGCATGAGGATCAACCTCCTTGGAACTTGATATTGAGTTGTCCTTTTATTTTCTCATTCTTCAAGACATATAAGACTATATCTTTGACTTTGTGGGCTACAACCTTTCTGAAAGTTGAAGGGCTAGGTCGTTTTCATCTTTTAAGAGTGATGTTGACAATAGAGAACCATCCTCTTACACAGTACTGTCATTCTTTTGCACATGGTTCAGAGTTCCTTTCTTCAAGATATGTGAAGGCTTCTATTTTTGCTTGTTTGTTGTTGCATTTATGTAGATTGACTCTACATTGTTTTTAATCATACAAGAATGATATATAGATCTGCTTTTAGCCTTTGCACATGATAGGATGAGTTGCTTTCAACTTTGGGAATGATGTGGACTTTATAGAACCATCCTCCAACCTAGTACTGTCATCCTCTTACATCGTACTGGCCATCCTTGTACCTATTATTTTGCCTTTTGGCTACTTTATATCAAATGCTTTATTTATTAATTCTTTAATATTGTTTCGCCTTTCTTTAATGAATAAAAAACATCTGTATTATTGAGGATGAGATTTTTGCAATTTGAAGCTTCATCCTCTTTACGAGATCATCCTCTGGTATACCAATCTTCCATATTTGAATCAGATTTTTCTCCTTTGTCTTAATGATTAATAACCTGTTTTCTTATATGAATTCACTCAAAAGCACATATTATTCATTAAACACAATCATAATCTTTTAAACAATTTTGTTATCATTAAAACCATTAGAGAGATTTTGTCTCAACAGATTTAAATATAGAAATATAAAAAATTAATGCATTTTACGTTTTAAAAGTTTAAATTATTATTTTTTTAATTTTTTTTTATTCTTTAATAAATACATTTGTTAACTTGACCTAAATTTCAAATTCAAATCTCCTTGTTCAACTTCTAATATTCTTTATTGATCGCTAAACTCTTACAATTGGGAACGGCTTAATAAGAGAAACCATTTGTTGCCCTTGGCCTAAATTTTAAATTCACATCCCCTTATTCAACTTCTAGCATTTTTTATTGATCGTTAAACACTCTTATCATTGGAGGCAGCTCAATAAAAGAAGCTATTTGTTGCCCTTGACCTCCATTCCATATTCAGAAGGAATATGAGAGCTTTGGTGGCTAAAAAGTAGATAAATTTGTCACAAAAGAGAATTTTTAGACTAGAGGAAAAATTTATGAATATTAATTATCTTTATTGTTTAAAATACTATTAAAATTTTAATTTAGAATTTTTTTAAAATAATTTATTAATTTTAAGTCTAAAATTTTCAAAAGCAAAGTTGAATGTGATAGATTGATAATATAACAAATATTGAGGCATCAAATTTAATTTAAATTATAAATAGTTTGTGATCATACTATTTTCCATTGATTTTAATTCTTTTACATCATATATATAATTCCTTACAACCAACCTATTGAAAATATGATTTTATACGGTGAGTTATTCACAATAATTAAATCATTAGAGATATTTAACTCTAATCATAATTATCATTAAAATTATGCTGCAAATAGTTGGTGTGTTGATAATATAAAAACTTTTACATTGACGGAACACGACAATTAATCTCTAAAAAATATTCACCGAAATGATATAATTGAAAATCTGAAAACAATCCAATAATTTATCGTAGAACGGTAAAGTCGTTCAAATCGATTGGTCTACTTAGATTTTTAAAATATGGCAAAGATGATCTGCCAAGAAGAAATCCGATATTAACAGAGGAATCCAGAGCACCTATAATTATCAGGGTAAAAGTAAAACTACAACAGAAAATAAAAAGTGAAATTCATACATCTGTCAATAATAATGAAGATACAATGACAACATATGCCATGAAAAAGAAAATGGCAATCTGTATGAAAAACTTTGGATTTTCCCTCATGTTTGGGGATGTCACCGCCCTGAAAAATCAAACAACGAATATGGTAATGTCACTGAGCAATGCATGACAGTAATTCAATTGATGTTGTGACACTTTGTTACTAGCAGATTGATTACCTAGCAATTCGCTGAGAGAAACGGGGAAAGGGTAAACTTTGTATGAACACGATTCCTGGTCCAGTTAGAAGAGCTGTTACCGCATTGTCGCCCTGTAATTTAAAGATCACATCACAAGCATATAACTAACACTCTCGGGAAAATTAAGATGCATTTTGAAAGATTACTAATACATTAAGAATCTAAGATCAAGGGAGACACGGTGGCCCCATAAGTAAAATACTATGCAACGTACCAAAGTTGGTTGTATCATCCCCAATTTCTTTTTACTGTATCATTAAATCTAAATTATTTCTGGTCTAATAATAATCAATTTAAATCTAAATCATTCTTAATAGTTTGACCTATAACTTTCTCCATTTTCCCTCTACTTCTATGTTTTGTGTAAGTTGCACTCATTATTATTAGAATTTTCTAAAAGTCTTCTCCACATGTCAAAATCAATTCAGGTGAGACTAACGTTTTTCTCACAATGAGTTTTATGATATTTTCTCTCTAATCATTTCTTGTCTTGTGCATATACTCATCCCTAGTAACATACCTCTCATCTTTGCAGCATTGAGTTTTTTTTATTTATTTTTTTTGCTCTATCCCGTCTCACATTTGGTCTCACAAACCTTTACTTCACTTATAGTTGTTCAGAAAAAATTTCTCTTAAACTTTAGTGGTACTTTCCCATCACAAATTATAACCTGAGTTTCATCTACTCTGTTTGAGTCTTATGCTTTACATTTCCTTATATTTTCCATGACCGTATTAAATATTTTGAAGATTCTTTTCTAATCTTAAAAATTAAGTCTCTAACAAAAAAAAAAAGGAGTAAAATAAATTTTAGCCCTTATAGAATTTCAAAATTTTATTTTTAGTCCCTATAAAACAATTCTCAACTTTTTAGTTCCTAAAAAAAATTTATTCACTTTTAGTCCTTATTTTGAAATGTTTTTTTGTAAAAAAAATAATATTTTTAGTCCTTAAAAAAGTCTCTATAAATCAAAATAGAAACTAAAAGTGAATAAAACAAATTTTCACACTTAGTTTGTTATATTGTAAAAAAGAAAAAAAATTGGGACCCTCACAATTGAGGGCTTGTGCTATTAAAATGTTTACACAGCCCAATAGTTTCCCAAATACTCTCCATCATCCAAAATGATTGACCCAAGATGCTTAAACTATGAAACAAGTGTTATGACATGTTTTACTTCGTTGATTTTCTCATGAAGGCTACCACTAGTACTTTTTAAAAAAGAAAAATGGGAAATTGATAGAAACCATTAAAGGAAATGAACAATTTTTTTGAATGATTGAAGGAAGAACTCTCCCACCTATTGGGATGAGGCTTGGTTGTTGTTGTTGATTGAAGAAAGAATTCTCATAAACTCTCTAATTCCCTTGGGATGGAGTTTTAGGAAGAGAAGGGAAAGGGTTATGATAATCCCTTCCCTTGTGTTGGAAGTATTGGGAAGAATTAGAGGAACTTTTTAAAATCTTTTGAAGTCCACCTTTACTATTTTTTTGAAGTTCCCCCATATTATTTTTGGGGGAAGGGGGTGAAAGGGAGAGAATTACCTCCTTTTGGGGTTAACCCAAATAGATTACGAAGTGCTAACTTCTATTTTCACCAACCACTACGAAAACATAAATGCACTTCTATTTTCACCAACCACAACGAAAACATAAATGTAAATTTTGACGTAAACAGTTGAATAAAAATTTCGAATTGCTACTGCAACAACCAAGCACATTTAATGAGCCCACACAAAAAAGACTCAGTCACGAGAGCAGGATTTACCGTGGAACAGGAAAATACTACTTCAGAAATAGAAGCTACTTACCCCAAACATTGTCCTTCTTGCGGGACCATTATATTTTATTTGGATATCGACTGTACTCGTCACAGCAACAATGCAAGAAACATCCACAGCTAGAACTTCACCAACCTCAAGAATTTTCTGTACAACTAACAATGAAGAGAATCCAAAAGAGTACTCCAATGAGAAATACTATAGGAGTACAGTAATTAAAAAATAAATAATAATAATACTCCAAAGGTAGACATTAGACCTTAATCAGAATGGTGTTTAAAATAGCAAGATGGACTGGGAAGGAGGAAAGAGTTGCAACCGAAACAAAAAAATATACAGCAATAATGCTATAAGTATGTATATCAGTCAAGAAAATATACCAGATCCACCGCCTAGTATGAATGCGAGCCCTCGACCAGATAGCTTCTGCCTCAAGAATACCTATAATACGAAAATAGTCTTAGAGAAATAATATATATACATGACAAGGAGACTTTAACTTCTTTCACATGTACTTGCCAATAGAAAACATAATATGTTAGAAGAAATATGATTATGATAGAGTTTATAATGACTTTTAAGGATAAATCACAAAAAAGAATATTAAACCTAAAAAGTCATGTACTATATGTGGTGGTAGATTATATGGTAGAACCATACTAACTAAAAGCGAAGTGTTAAAAGAAATAGCTTATGGTTTATGAGCAAAAATTTGTGCATCAATTACACCAATATGTGGACAAGTAACTCATCCTAAGAACATTTTCCCATGTCCACAGTACCTTTTGGTACTACAAACACAATTCAATGTAGACATTGCAGCGTACACAGATTGTCACATCATTGAGTGCAAGTACATTGTCCATTTCATGTGATATATATCACAATGAAACAATAATATTCAAAACAGAAAACTAAAGTTGCTTCTCTGACAAGTAACCAAGTTTAAGTTATTAGAAAATTACAGGAAACGGCACATTTATCACAAATATCTCACCTCAGCACCAGCAACAATATTACGTCCCCTCTGATCAACTGTGTTGCTGACCTTCACATCATTGACCGAGCACAAAAATGCATCAGGCTACACAAAAATCAAAATAAAGTTATGTTTGTATTCCGGTCCTTAGATTAAAAAAGTAATAATTACCAACCAGTAAACCCATAGAAATCGAATTTTGGTATTTGAAATCAATTTGAACAACTGAAAGCAAATTAGACATACCTGACACAGAATCTCTCCATCAAACACTGCCAAATCAATCTGTATCGAATAAGCATCAGGCACATAGTCACATATGAAAATAATTTGAGTCAGATAGATACAAATATATGTTTACAAATGATGAATTTTGAGATTTAATTAAAACCAGAAGAGGAGTAACAATCCATTATTTAAACAATTTAGAGAGGTAAGTACAAACCGGGAGAATTCTTGCAAAATAAGGCGCAGCAATTCCAACAAATCCATCACTTGGTCCAGAATTGCGAACAACAATATTAGTTATAGTTTTGCCAAACAACCATTGCCATATGCCAACTTCATTTTCTGGAAGGTAGGCATTTTCCATTTCAACTGATCCAGACATAAAGCACATGGAACCTACAATTGCCATAGCAAACATATTCAATTAAAAATATTGATAGGTGCGCTCCACAATTCCAACGGTGAGTTATGTATACATAGAGGCTGAAATATGTGCGTGTTGTCATATGTACCACCATATTCAAAAAAGATGTTACAGTGAGGAATATTAATAAAATGCCAAAAAAAAAATTATCTGCACATCTCCTATTGCAGTAAAAGTTACTTGGATTCAGGCTAACTCATACTTGATGAAACTTGTTCGTTTAATAAGAGAATCACAAACATGCTTACATGCAAGCTTGTGGAACGGCAAGTCATAAAAGAATTAATAAACTAGGGAATTATTATTCAATCATTGTCTATCAGGGAAATAATTTAAACTGTGAAGGTTTTGAGCAAATAAGAACTTTATATTTGGACCCAAAAAAACAATTAAATATATGCAAATCAATTTGTTATTTCATCCCCAAATGATGCTCAAATCATGACCAGTATTAGCCATGTTGAACAGACAAACATCAGGATGAAAAATAGACCCTACGCCTCCATTGCAAGCATTATTATATATAGAATCATGTTTGCGCCAATACCATATTCAAGCATGTGACCTATATTTACAATTCAAAATGATAGAGCATGGAATTTTCATCTAAAAAGTCTGCAAAGAAAGATCATCAGTGAAAAAGTTCTCAAGACCTGTGAATAAAAATACCCAGCAGCTTACCAGGCTTTGCGATGATTTTTTCTTGTGGCTTCAACATTATCTGTGTTGCAAGAACCAAATGACAAACAATGTTACATAACTGTTGATAATATAAAAAAGAAAGACAGAAAAGATTGACATGTAAGACTCAGGAGAGTGACATATACCTGAACCACCTGAGCTTCACCCCCTAAAATCTGAAAAGGGGTTATTGCATCTTGCTGGCTCTAAACAACATTACAAGAAAGAATTCATCATGAGATTGTGAAGAATATTTAACAAGAGCAAATGAAAACTGTATAATGTCAGTATTTCGTTTTCTCCCCTTTTTATGATAGAATTCTATCCCTAAAATAAGTTCAGGGATACCGAGAGTTGAGACACCCTTAATAAGCAATGCTCAGAAAAGGATAATATTTTTGGCATCACATGCAGATATATGAATCAAAATACCAACAAAACTGCCTTTTTCTTTAATTAGGTAGAACGTTAGGATTACTAGTGAACTCTACACGTTTTCTTGCACCTGTTTTGCTAGTTATGAGAGGTTAACTGCTCCTTCCTTACACTTAGAAAGGCAACTCTTTCACTGAGACCAGTATGCGTGAAAATAAAACACACTCATTTATCAATTTTAACATCACACAAACCTAGTCCAGATTTTTTTATAAAAATAAAAAATAAAATAAAAACTTTTAGACAAATTCATTTTGCACATTACAAAGAAAATATATAAGCTCCGTCACCACAAAGGAGTAAATTACCACGTTCCTGAACTCAAACAGAACTTTGTCGATCATACAATGAAGCTTTTCTTTTTTAATCATGATCATCAATGAAGCTAACTTATCAAACTAACTAAAAAAGCAATATTAATCGCAAAATCTCAGTACATATAAAATAAACATAAATCAAAGTTCTGGAAACTCCAATTTCAAAAATGTCACCCTAGCTAACAATTTATTAATGTAATAAACACATTAATTTAGTATTCAAACTCATCTAAGCTATCACATAATCTAGGTTAACAGAAGCAGGTGATCGAAGCCAATAAATTTTCTATAAAAAAGAAAAATAATAAATTCAAGTACCTGATAAACATAAGGCTGAAAAGGCGTTGAGAAAAATGGCGCAGCCATGGCTAAATTAAACAAGGATTATTTCGAAGTTACCAAAGACAAAGACGGTGGATTGAATTTACAGATCGAACGTAAAATTCCACTAAAATAAATGGTATTTTCAGATCTGGTTAACAATTGAGTGCCATAATGCTAACAGGTTTGATTCAGAAGAAGAAGATGATGATGGATTGGGTTGTTTGGGTTCGGGGTTCTGTGAGTTATGCTCTGTTCTTCTTCTTTTTTTTTTTTACCGCTTCGTATATGCGTGTGTCGTTGAATTTGTTGGGTACACGTGTTTTGATCTGACGTGGCTTTTTCGTATTGGGTGGATCGTTCGTCTTGATTTGGCTTATTGTTTATTGGATTTAAATTGAAGCACATAAATTTATTTCGAAAAACAGAGTTACTTCGTTTCAAAATGAAAGGAGTATCAGAAAGTGAAAATTGCTTGTCTCCGATTGCAACCAGTACCCCCACATGTCTACATTAATTATAATGAAATTTATTATTTATTTTAAAATAAAAATTCTACATATAAAATAAAAATTAGTAATAATTTTTATGGGAGATTATTAAAAAAACATTATTGTTCTTTGATTTAGGTTTGAAAATAAAGATAATGAAGTACGACAATTTTCAAGACTTAGTTTTTTTTAGAGTTTATTTTTAGATTATTACTTAAATATATTTAATATTTTGTCTCAAAATAATTAAATTATTTGATAATTCTACAAATATTAAATAAAAAATATAAATATAAAAAAGAAAACTATTAAATTAATTTTTTTTAATTATTAGTGTGTTATTAACATTATAAATACATGTAAAAAATATTGCATTGAAAATTATATAAGTAATATTAATTAAATATACAATTGGAAAAAAGTCCATTAAAAATTGAAATGGTCAATTATTGTGAGACAATTTTTTTTTACAAATGAATCAATTATTTTGAAATAGATGGAGTATTATCTTACAATTCATTAAAAAAAGATTTCCCTTAAACAAAGATCATTAATGCAATGAAGAGTGAAACAAATTACATAATTTCTCGTTCAGCAATAAGAAGATCTTGAGATACGCAAGTGATTTTTGTTGAAATAAAGTCTATGGTTTTAGTGAATGTTATTAATTTTGAAATATTGTGTCTCTATTTTTATTTTTTTGTTACAAACCACGTGAAATTTATTTTTTACCTTTTAAACCTAACGCATTCAAAATTTAAAAGTACTCTCATATTTTGTATCTCTTATCTAAAGTTGTTGATCAACCACTTATTGATTATCTCCAATACACATGCCAAAAGAAGTGTACCATTGATTTGCCAAAAAAAAAAATGCATAAATATTGCAATTAATATACTTAATTAGAGGAGGTCATCGTTGAGTAATTTGATGTACATATTATTGGATAGAGTTTAGGTTTTCAGTGTCTCTCACTCCAGACAATCTTGTTCAATTGAATAGTATGTGACTTCTCTCTTATATCAACTATAAAGTTAGCTAAAACCACGTATCAATGTTAGTTGTTGATTGAATTAATTACATCTTAAGTGATGTGTGCATTGTAAGCACGGTCGTTATTGTACAAGTTATATGTGTTGATTATTTGTAACATCAATTAAATCTTAGATATATTTATATGATGATGAAATAGGTAAGTACATTTTTCTTTTAATTAATGTTAATCCCACAATTATATATATAGTGTCATAATAGTTAATATAATATGGGACATGGGCGATGACATTTTCTGCAATGTCAAGTCCATAAAGTATTCAAATTAATCAAGGAGATGTTTTTATCCGTAAGTTAGATTTTAAATCTCCCTATATCTTCTAACTCTCCACCCCTTCCTCTCTCAAATGAAGACATATGATAAAACACAAAAATAGAGTGATACAAAAATGGACGATCCTTGAAAAAAATATCACAAAATTAACTTTTCACAATTAAAAAAAAAAACATCAAATCATGTATCTACATTTTAATGACATCAATAGAGATTACATTATCATAAATTACATGGAGATCATCAATGAAAATTTTAAACACTCCGTTGAAAGAGAGAATTTTTACGAGAAAATGTAAATTTTCAATGTGATTCAAAATTCTAATCATATAAAATATATTTTGTTTGGATAATAAATCTTGAGAATTTTTAAAATCAAATAACTTCACAAGGTATTTTGACAAAGTTAATTCTAGAAAATTTCAATGTCACCTAAAAATAAATAATTTGAAATTATATCAATTTATTATTTTGTCCTTTTATGTTTTGGATTTGCACGTTAATTTCTATATTTTTTCAATTTTTTAGTAAATTGGACTCTAAATTTTTTCATATTTTTCAATTGGTCGTTAAATGATTTAAAAATTGTCCCTCAATTTTTTCAAAATTTCAATTGTGTCGCCAGTTTAAAATTTTCAAATATACCTCGAAACTTTAAGAATTTACAAAAATGTATAATTTTAAATATACAATTGTCCCAATTAAACAATAAATTTTATAAATGAACATTATGTGTTTGAAAATTTAGAATTGTTAAAATTTTAAATTTCTTATAAATTGAGCTACTCGTCCTCTCAAGGACAAGTTAAAAGACATAATTGAAGGATAAATTTGAGTTAAAAATAGTCAAAGTATAAGTTAAATCCATAAATAAATTAAGTACCAACAATGTATTTAAAATTTTTTGGTCTTGCTAATAAGTATCTTAAAGACATGTTTTTTAAGTAAAAATATAGTGTAAAAGACATTGTATGATTAGTTTGATATCCCAATTATGTTGACATCATAAGTCAATTACATATCATTTGTAATACTCTAAAATATTATTAAAATTAAAATAAAATAGATAAATACAAAATTATTGGGAGGACTATACCAAACCCAAGAAAATAGTCATAAATGATACAAATTACTATCTTGTTAAAAAACTTTATCAAAAAAATCTAGAGGGATAAAATCACAATGTGGAAAAAAAAACATTAAACATCGATATAAATTAGTAAAATCCATATTCAAGAAGTTCGATCTTATTTCTATTTAAAACATCTAAAATAGTAGAATGAATAATATTCGACCAATGAGTGTTAACAATTTGAAACACTAAATTAGTAATCATGTAAGCATATTGATTACCTTTTTCAAAAATATGAGAGATAAAAAATCTAATTATTTTAACCATTTCAAAATAATCAAGTTATCTATATCTAATAGATCAAATAACGGGACTATTATTCATGAAAGTCAAATTTACCATTTGAGGATCAGATTTAATCTATAGAAAATATCATTGATTCTTGTAAGTTGTTTCAATAACAACTATAATTATCAAATGTTGAACATGCAATGTAATTGTAATTCCCAAATTTATAGTGAAACAATATAGGAAAGCAACAAAGTTTTCCTTAAATATACCTTCACAAGTAGCAGACCCAACAACAACTCTATTATAATTATATTTAATTGAGGAAAATGCTAAATCACTTCCTTCATAATAAGAATCTTATGAAGTTATGATGATGAATTTTAACATGAAAGGATTTGAGAATTTAAAATTGATGCAATAAAATTAAATAATGTACTATAATTAGTTGTAAGATAAACATACATTAACAATGTTATATCAACGACAATGTAAAAAGTAAAACTCATGCCATTAAAACAAGTTTGATTACTCCAATACTAAAATGTGTCTATAGTAAAAAAATGGCGTTCAGGTATAAATAATTATATATTTTGTATAGGAAGGAATACTTTTAAACATTTGAAATAATAAATACACAGATTTCAAAATACTACTATTATATTTAAGTTTTTAACAAACACTCTTAGACTGCACTTTTTTTTTTACTAAACTTTGTGCAGCTATGCTAACCACTATTAAAAAGTCACAAGAGGCATACACAAGGTTTCTCCCAAAATGAGCTCAACAACTCAACTTGTGCAACATAACCACGTCCAAAAACTGGGTTTTTTTTTTTGGTATTACCCTTAATAAATTATTATTTAAGTACTAAATTACCACTATTTTATAATTAAGTATTAAATATATCACTTTTTTTAAATGTAAAAATCATTTTTCAATACACCTATTTTTTATATGCTTTTTTCTTTTAAAGAGAGAAGGAGAATCGATTTTCACCATACCGATTTTTTAATATGCACTTATTATTATTATTTTAACTAGGAAATATAGTTATTTGTTTACTATTTGTATAATTTTTTTATTAACAATGCTATTTAGTACAAAAGAGAACAATGCATAAATATATAAAATTTGACTAATAACTATACGTGAGATAGTGGATAATTATAATTTATAAATGTGAGATAATATCACATATTATTCTTTTCTTTTATAATAACGAATACAAATTTTCCTTTCTTTATTTTAATTAAATAATTAAGATAAGTTTCATCGATTATTATTTTAATTAAGTAAATAAATACAAAGTTAATTATTTTTATAATAATTATCTAATTAAATTTTACTTTTATTAAGTAAAATTAAAAATTTTAAATAAATTGGAGCTCGTAAAAATAACAAAATTTAATTAAACAATAAAAATACAGATACAAAATAAGTGAAAATAAAATAAATACAAAATTTATTACAATTAACTAATTTCATCGAGAACATTTATTCTTGTTATGTCTCTTATTCCAAATTAATATACACCCGCATTTAGTTAAATTTTGTTATTTTTATGGGCTATATTTTATTTAATTTTTTTAATAATTACTTAATGAAAGTAAAATTTAATTAAAAAATTATTATAAAAATAATTAACTTTGTATTTTATTATTTAATTAAAATAATAATTAATGAAACTTACTTAATTATTTAATTAAAATAAAGAAACAAAAATGGTTACTTATTGTTATAAAAGAGAAGAATAATATGTAGCATTATTTCACATTTATAAATTATAACTACCGACACTCTTTGACGTATGGTTATGTCATCAATCAAATCTTCTATATTTGTGGATTCTTATCGTTTGTACTAAACAGCATAACTAATAAAAAAAATATTTACACTTTCACGTATGGTTATGTCATCAATCAAATCTTCTATATTTGTGGATTCTTATCGTTTGTACTAAACAGCATAACTAATAAAAAAAATATTTACAAATAATTAACAAATACCAATATTTCCTAGTTATAAATAAATAAGTGTCCATTGGGAAATTTATGTGGTGATAACCGATTTTCATTCTCTCCTAAAAAAAGAATTTCATATGAGAAATTGGTGTATTAAAAAATGACTTATTGCCTTACAAAATGAAAAGAGTGGTATATTGGTACTTGTAAAGTAGCAAAAGATTGGTACTTAAATAATTTTTTGGTGGTAATATAAAAAAAAAGTGCAATGTTCTCTAGTATATTAAACAAAGTGTCGCGCTAACTAGTGTCCTTATTTAGTATCAGAGATATTGAATATATGAGCTTGATCTTGAGTATGCTAGTATTTAAGAGGAGATGTAATAATGTGATCCCTCTGTCAACGTCTTGTCAATGGGGTGTACCTGCACACATTCCGACAATCAAATAATAATTTGTTAGAGTATGATAGATATTTAAATTATAATTTTACGTGTACCTTTATGATAGGGAGTTATCTTTACATATTGACTCCTCTTATGGTTTATAGAATATTTCTTTTATGATCATTAGGAATATATCAATGATCTACAAAACGTCCTCTGATGTTGGACGCGTATTCCTCTGCTTATAAACAGGTGACTTCCATTTGGTGGCTATGATTATGATTGACATCAAGTGCCTCAAATGGATACACTTTAGATGAACTATTACATCAATCACCATTGGATATGTTATTTGTCATCTAATGGCTATACTTGGTGGTCTAAGTGATTTATGATAGACCATCACTTATGAATCCATCAATGTGGGGCAATTTGCCCTAACTTTAAGAAGCATCTATGATACTGCTTGATTGGGTTGGGTCAAATTTGTATTGGATCTGGAGTTTTGTACCACGCACCCCCCCATTTTTACCTCCCACCCCCCAACTCAAAATAAAAATTATACATTGAAAAACATAAATTTTAAGTTTTCAGAAGTTATATACACATTTTTCAACATAATATTTATATTTTTAGATATCCAACAAGTGTCATTGAGACAAGACACTTGTTAGCATTTTCGTTAAATAAATTAATACAAGTCACTTTATTGATACAAAAGAAAATATTAAAAATTACTCTTAAAATATTGAAAATTGTGCATTTTATACTTTAAAATTATAAAAAGTGAAATATTTTCTTTAAATATAATTTTTTATTTACTTATCTAAAGGCATGAACTAGAATGATTTTAAAACAAACAATTAAGAATAAATCTAACTTGATTCCTTTATTTATTTATTTATTTTGGCTGAATTTTCAATCATTAATACTCTTTCCGTTGAAATTTGAATGAGATTGACTAAAATAAAAATAAAAATCGAATAGGATAGTACCAAACATACTCATAATTTTTTGAATTCCCCACGTGATCGGAAAGACTACATTTAGTTTTTTTTTTGACTCGTCATGTTTTTTAATAAAATATATTTTGGTAATCCAAAACTTTGGGACCAATTTCACATACCATTAATTGATTTGATATTTATTAAATAGTAGCCGACCTAGTTTATTATTTGTTGCATTCCTAGTTATTAAATACTTCCAACGGCTACTGGTACAAAAAATTAAATTATAATTATTAAAAAAATTAATTAGGTACAATTAAATGGGTCAAAAGGATTTTTTTAATTATTGATATTAAATATTTTTTTTATTAAAGTAAGAGTATAATAGAAATACTAATATTAAATTAAATGAGTAAAAAGTAATTAATTTTTACTTATAATAATAATGAATATTTGATATTTTTTATAATAATAATTGAAAGAATATTTATTTAAAAATTATTTGTTCTATAGAGAAAAAATTAATTGTTCTTAAATATAAATTCTTATAGAAATTATTAAATTATTCATTATTATTTTTACAATTCATTCATTTAAATACTAGTAATTTATTCTAAATATGAATATTTATTATTAAAAGTATATAGTAGATAATTCAATAATGATTACATACAAAATATATACATTAATTAAATCAATAAGTGAAACAATATGTTAGTGTATATAATATGGCATAAGACTATTAAATATTTCCTCCGAACTTTTTATAAAAGATGTAAATTTATATACATTAATAAGATAAATTAAAGACATTTATCAATTTGTATTTCAACTATAAAAAAAATCTGCAGAAACATTTTGTCCAAGATAAAAAAGTACCGTACTAAATAGCACACTTTATTATACTACCATAATATATTCCTCAATTCCCAATCTTTAATCTCGTAACTTTGGTCTTTGGTAACGTTAACCATTCAAAAATATACATTTTTATTTTTGTTTAAAAAGATTAAACCAACTTAAATTTATTATTTATTAATAAGTGTTTTCTTTCAAAACTAGAAAAGTTCGAGTAGAAAAAAGAGAAAGTAAAAAAGTTGACTTTGAATGTGCTGAAAAGGCGAGGATTGTTCCTTTCACTTGCCTTGTGGGTTTAGAATTAGCATCGTCTTTAACAGAACAATAACAGTTTATAAGCATCTACCGTTACCGTCAACCTCGCCGTTTCCGTTATCAGTAACAGCGCCGTTTACCACTCTCAGATCCATCATCTGAACTAGGTTTCTAATTTTGCATAACTATCAACTTTGCATGCATGTTTCACGATTTTATTAATTTATCTTGTTTATTCCTTTTATGCATTCGAATCGAAGCTTTCAGTAATAATCAATTAATTTATGTTGTTTCTTCAGTTTTTGTATCTGTGCTGTCACTGTTATTCACTTCAATCATTGAGAAATTAGAAGATTGATTTATGGAATCACATGTTCAAGATATCATGGTTGATAATTTATTGTTTGATGATTTGAGATGAAGAAGATTTTGCACCAAACTGTTGTTATAATAATGAAGGAGCTATCGTGGCGTTGCTTTAGACACAAGATTGATTGGAGAAGATTGTTTCTTCTTGTAGCTATTTTTACAGTTTCTGGGTTTGTGTTCCAGTTTCTTGTTCATAGTTATGTAATTTCACCAAACAAACAGTTTCATGATGAAACTGATTCATGGTCAAATCGGTCCTTGAATAGCACAGTTCGGTCGAATGAGTTTCTTAAAGGGACAATACTTCAACAGGTTCACCTTACTCTTCCTAACTCGGTTGTTTCGCCTAATTCTTCTAACAAGTTTGTCCAATCAGTTGAAGTTGTGCAAGAGAGTGTACAGGCTCAAGCACAACGAAAGAAGAATTCGGTATCTGGCAGTAAGGACAAAAATCTTGCTAATACAACTTCATCTCATCATGAGCATGTTTCTTCTGGTAAGCAGGTAGAGTTTGATTAGACTTTGAGCTTAGTTCTTTGTATTTTTAAGTATCTATGATGAGGAGAGACATAATCAATATTTTGATGGATATATATGTATCTCAGAGAGACATTAGGCTGTTGCTACCTGCTGAGGCCCTTGTGTATGCAAAGAAAGAGATCGATCATGCTCCTTTAGTGAATGAAGATCCTAACCTTTATGCTCCTTTATTTAGGAACATTTCTGTTTTCAAAAGGTACTCTAATTTGTATTTTTTTAAGTTGTGGTTTGTTTACTTATTCATTGTTTTGTTACTGAATAGTTTCATGATTGCAGTTGATAGTTATTGATTTCTCTGAAATTTTATTGAGGCTTAAAAGATAAGGCATAAAATCCTGCAAAAAGTAGCATGAAAGTGTATCCATTCACCCTTTAATTAAGCTCCAAACTAAATGATTTAAGGGTCGATACATTTTTACTTGTTTACTAAAGGAGTTCTCTTTAGATGAGCTAGTCCAAAAAGTAATCACATTTCGTTTATGATTTAGGACAGGTGACCCAGAGGGAGTCATAAGGTGGTTGGGTGGTTTGTGGGAGTTGGAGTGACACGGAGGTCATGGATTTAACTCCTCCATTTAACAAAATGAACAACTAATTATTACCATTAAAAAAAAGATAGACGACTGAGAGTATTCCTTTTAACAAGGAATAAAGAGTTTTGGGAGGAGAGGATTTTGAGGAGTTTGTTTTTATTCATAATACAAAATCCTTCGATTTTGGGGGAACTAAAAAGTTGTATTGGAGGAGGATTTTGGAGGGCTTAAACAAATTATTCAAATCATTTTCATGTTGTTATAACACTTTATAAATTAAAAATATATGAATAATAAGCATTCGGTTACTATTCTCTTCAAAATCATTCTCTTAAAAAAATGTAAAAAACTTCTCTTTATATCTCCTCCCTCTAAAGTCCTCCCTTCCCCTTTCCTCCAAACTCGCAAACAAAGTCTAGGAGTATTTCATTTCTTTAGAAGACAATATTCCTCTAACTCAAATATTAGCTAGTCACCACTGAAATAAGTTCCATGTCATGTAATAACAAAAAGCTTATGGGATGTTTACAATGAAAGTCTATTTATAGACCCAATAAAACAGATTACTCAAAAATATTTTCCTATTCTAAGCTAGAATAAGATAATCTAAAATAGAATAAAATCCCAAACAACAAATAATCCTAAACAAAAGCCCTCGTTATGAAACTGAAAACCATATATAAATGATAAAACAATATATCTCAATCTATATTGCACATGCTTGAACAAATACTGTTTTGTAAACTAAGCTTTTGTCATTCTGAAATGGGATATTGATGTTTTTTATGTTCAATTTTGTTGTGGAGGGGAGGGCAAGCCTTTCTTATAGCCATAGGACTCATTATATGTTACTTAATGTGGACTCATGTTTTTTTCCTTGTGTTGCTTGATATGCCTATAGAGATCACCGTTCATTAAACAAAAATAGTATTACATAAAGCCCTCTTCTGTGAATATTTACTCATTTATGTTAGGAGACCACTGGACTTTAATTAGTGTTCTGAACAAACCACCTCAAGTTGGAGATTTTAAGTGTTGGCACATGAATGGTTTTCTGGTACATTTCTAAACCTACCCCTGAAGCAAGTGACCTTCAGGTTTGAAGCACGGGAAATACATGAGCCCACTTACCTCATGCTAAAATTCAGCTTTGTTTTATTAGAAGAATTGGGGCTGTAGGGGTCAATGTCTAAACCACTTGTTTATAGAGTTTATGTCATGAATGAATTAACTTTCTGAAAAGCTTAAACTCTACACTGAAGACACATGAGTGGTTTTATGTCACATCTTTAACAAGTAGTTTTGATTAAGTACCACTTTTTCATATATAAGCTTTTTGAACTTGGAAAAATATAGAAGGAATACATTCATCACATAATCTCTAGACTGAGGCAAGAAGGATTTAACTTTAGACTACTTGGTGTACTACCTTGTCAAAGAACCACTCAACCAACCTAACTTTTATTACAATTATTAATAGCTACTATTAATGATACACCCTTCAAATGGAAAGTTTGAAAGATGCTTTTTAGGCAGTCACATTAATGAGTACGGTCAGTGTTTTTTGACCTAGTAAATAATGTAGTTATGACCATGTCTATAATTTTAATAGCTCCCTTTGGTCTCAAATATAAGCAAAAAGTGGGTCAAAGAAAATTGATGTTTTTGGTCTAAAATTTGAACCAAATACATCAACTTTTTTTAACTCAGTTTTGCTTATATTTGAGATCAGAGAGAGTATCTTGTGAAACAGATTTAAACTGTTGGATCGAGCTACTTCATTGCTTTTCTATAATCATCCCCACTAAGTTTTCTAGCTTTTAAGGATATGAAGTTTGAAGACTTGGGGAGCTGATTGTGTAAACTAGTTGGCTATAATCTGCTGAATATTGTTGATCATGTCTTTGGAATGTACTGCAACTTTGGTATGTAAATAGCATCTACTGTGTTTAAACCATATTGAAACAATATTTCCCTCAATTTCAGGAGCTATGAATTGATGGAAACAATACTTAAAGTTTATATATATCGTGATGGGGCAAGGCCTATTTTTCACAGACCTCCCCTTAAGGGAATCTATGCTTCTGAAGGATGGTTTATGAAATTAATGGAGGAAAATAAGCAATTTGTCACCAAGGATCCTGAGAGGGCCCACTTATTTTATCTCCCATACAGTGCACATCAAATGGAGTTGACACTCTATGTGCATGGGTCACATAATTTGAAACCGTTATCAAATTTTCTCAGGGACTATGTAAACGAGATTGCTGCAAAGTATCCCTTTTGGAATCGCACACATGGGTCGGACCATTTCCTTGTTGCTTGTCATGATTGGGTAGGTGTCTGTTTTCCATTTGATTGGTTGATTCCTGATAATTTGATTTTGCTTAGTTTTGTAATTGTTTGAGAGCATTAGGATTTTTAATTCTTTTATTTCCATGCTTTTCATTGATTAGATAGAAAAATGAAAACGAATTTATTTAGCAAAAATAACTTTTAAATGGCTTCGGTCCATAAAGATGTACTCATATAACAGATGGTGACGATGATAATAGGATAACCTAGTGTCACAAAGCTCCCATCATGGCAAAGAAAAAAAATTCCTGCTTAATCTCCCTATATATTTCACAGTACTTCTTCTGTCTTCTGCAACTGGTTAATACCCTTTCATAGATTCCAATTTCCCTTAAATATTTGATAGTCATCTATTACCTTGAAATATGCAATACTTAAAGGCCCTATCATGTTGAGTATGAAAATATGCAACATCTTTCACTTGTTTTTCGGTTGGCTATGGCACTCTTTTTTAATGAATTACTGAACAGTAAAAAACACTTTCTTCACAAAGATTATCGGTGATTTATTGACAAAGCAGCATGCACAGTCCGTAGCTAATGCATGGCTGAGATCCTGTTGACTGTAATAGTAGAGAGAATGAGGATCATAGGTTTCCATTTTGCAGTATAGTCTATTCATTGCTATCCATATTGGAACCTGGTCAATTTCATTTATTAGTACCGTTGTATTGAAGTCGTCGTCTTTTTTAATGCCTCCTGTTTGAAACTCTGAATTGCAGGGTCCTTACACAGTGTCTGGACACGAAGAACTAGCCAGAAACACCATAAAAGCTCTATGTAACGCTGATCTGTCCGAAAGAATCTTCATTGCAGGAAGAGATGTTTCCCTTCCAGAAACTACCATAAGGGCACCAAGAAGACCTCTTAGACATATTGGTGGGAATAGAGCATCACTACGTCCAATCCTTGCCTTCTTTGCTGGAAGCATGCATGGTAGAGTGCGCCCCACTCTTCTTAAGTATTGGGGTGGTGAAAAAGATGAAGACATGAAAATCTACAAGCGATTACCTTTGAAAGTCTCCCAAAAGATGACTTATATTCAACACATGAAATCGACTAAATATTGTTTATGTCCAATGGGCTTTGAAGTCAATAGCCCTAGGATAGTTGAAGCCATATATTACGAATGTGTTCCTGTGATCATTGCAGATAATTTTGTCCTTCCACTTAGTGATGTTCTGGACTGGAGTGCTTTTTCTGTGGTGGTGGCCGAGAAGGATATTCCCAGGCTGAAGGAAATTTTGTTGTCCATCCCTATGAGAAAATATGTTGCAATGCAAAATAATGTGAAGATGGTACAGAAGCATTTCCTTTGGAACCCAAAACCAATGAGATATGATATGTTTCACATGATTTTGCATTCGATATGGTTCAACAAGCTAAACCAGAGTTGAACTCCGCAATTATAGACGTGAATCATGCTAGACTCTATCAGCCTTTTACTGCTTAATGGTTAGCTTCATAGATTAGAAATTTGATTGATTAATTTAATTTATTAATTTCGTGAATACTTGATATGAGAAACCACAAAGTTAGACGGTTGATCCTAAGCTAGGTAAGTTAACAGTTTTGTAAATAAATAGTTTGAATGCTATGTTATTTTTAAATGTGTGTTTTTTTTAATCTTTAAATCCTTGAACTCTGCATTGCCTCTTTTATACAAACTATAGAGGGAATCCAAATATATTGCTGTATTCGTAGTTACTTTATCTGGATAAATATTTCAATGTGCGATAAATATTATTGGAAAGAAAATTGGTTTGGGGGGGGGGCTACTAACAGAGAAAAGGTTTTGTTGCTTTCTATCAGTTTCTCTCCTTCTATTTTAGTATTTTCTTCCCTGAACTGTCAACTCTGAGGCAACATCTGTTAGTATGAATCATTATTTATGATCAGTGATCATGGTCTTGCTTTTTTGACTGATTCATCGTTGGCTTGCTACCACACATTTTTTGTTGTTGTTTTCTTATATATTTATAAGGAGATTAAAGGTTTCTGAAACTTTTCTTTAGCCATTAAATAATGAGTAAACCAGCAACATAACTTCTCATATTTAGGGTCAGATAATTTAACTTATGAAATTAACTATAAAATGACCCTTAAAACAGAAAATAACTAATCAAATTAGTTCCGTCAAAATGATTAATCTGATCTTAAATTTTCAATTTGTGAAATGATTTTGGAATTTTGTTAATTCTAATTATCACATTGTAGGACCCACAGTTTTAGCACTAAATTGGCGATTCATCAGTAAAGAAACAACCCTTTGTTCACACTGAACGAAAAACTGTCTATTTCAAGTGCTACTGCCAACTTGCCATTTAAAGGAACAATTCTTTATATTTAACATACTAAGACATAAAATAGATAAATTATCTATTGAAATAATAAACAACGTCATATAAGCAATAATAGAATTTTAAAACTTAAAACAGTTAAATTTGTTGCTTTTCTGTTTTTTAAAGAGTACATAAGTATAATTTAAACCAATACTTCAGATTTAGCTTTAGAAGGTATTTAGGTTGTTTGGAAAATATCAATTACAAAGCTAAAAAAGTAGCAAATATAGAAAGTAGTAATGGGAAGACATCAACAACAGTGCTATGACATTTCCTATTGTACTTGACACAATTCATTACATATTTACTTTAACAACAACCATGATTTTCAAATTGTAAAAAGCAATTAACAAAAAAAAAAAAAAAGACAGAACAACTTAGAAAGAAAAAAACTCCTACATAGACACTATGATCATGTAACTTAAAAGTAGAACTTCTTCACTGGAGCTACTTATCTACAAGAATGCTTACTCAGATCTTTTTGTGTTCTCAGGAAACTGAATCGGATCAAATTCCAAGTACCTATTCACCCAATCAAACCCATATGATCCTTCAGTGGAAAAGTCTAAGAATTCATTCACATCAAAGCTAACATCCGAATTAACACTTCCACTAATTGAGTCTTTACTCTCTAACATGACAATGTCCTCAACAATATTGTTCTGGGCTATAGTTTCTTGTGTTGTGGAAGTTTCTGGTTTTTCCTCTATGTGACTGGCTTTTTTGCACAAATGAGAATTCCAATAGTTCTTGATTTCATTGTCTGTTCGTCCCGGAAGTCTCCCCGCTATCAAAGACCACCTTCACATACCAAAAACTCCATCACCACAAATGCTAATGAACTCATACACTAGATGTGGTACTTGTGAAAATTGATCTTGTAAAATTGACAAAATTTAAGACCTAAAAATGACAAAATTAATTTTATTTATCTAGAATAACTTTTGTCTGAAATTAGAGTGTGCTTGGTTAAGATTATCTGGGGATAAAATTTCATTTTTTAAATAAAAGAATAATTTTTAATGTTTTAGTTATGTTTATATAAGCTTTTTTCAAAAATCATTTTATTAAAAAAAAGAAATTTATCCATAAAATAAAAAACTATTTTAGTTAACTTTTTGGATTATGCTCAAATAGAAGAAAGAAAAATGCAAAATGGTTTTGTTTATTTATTTTTTGATAATTTTAAACAAATACAAAATAGAATCTAAAAGTTATTTAAAATATCCAATAGGCGATTCAAGCATGCACCAACACTATCACTTCAATTTTAATCTATCACAAAGAGACAAACCAAACATGCACCAACACTATTTTCCTTGAACCACAATTGCATAGTATTATATGATAAACCTGTTTCCAAGAAGTTTATGAAGCCTAATTATCAAATCCTCCTCTTCATCTGATATGTTCCCTCTCTTGATATTGGGTCTTAGATAGTTCAACCATCTTAGCCTACAACTCTTTCCACACCTATTTAAACCTGCCCAAAATCATGTAATCAACATTGCAGCATTACTTTGGTTTCAAGTTACAATTTTTATTCCATTTCTTTTCTAAACTTATAATAAAAAATTAACTTGTGTCTTATTACCTGATTTATCTGCAACAGTTTTCCACTTCTTAGCACCATGAGTTTGAATGCATTGAGCTAGCTTTTGATCTTCCACTGGAGTCCATGCTCCTCTATTCATTGGTTTTTTGGTTGATCCATCTTTTCTTGGTGCCATTAGAATGAGGCTTTTGGTGTTGTTGAGAGTAAGGAAAATATTGTGGTGACACTTAATTACTTAAGGGAAGATTTTAGAAGAATGTGGAAAAATATATAAAATTGGTATATGGTGTGAGTCCACACACACATACACATCTACCCTTCATGAGGAAGGTTAAATAAAACAAAAGGGTATCCAACCACCCGTTTGTTGTAGACTCCAACACCTAGCTAGTGACTGAATGGGGTACAAATCACAAATGCTTGGGAGATAGGAAACATTTGTTTTATTAATAATTTAATTTAATTGATCCATTACGTGTATCAATAATAACCAATTATTTAAAAATATAGGTTGTATTTGTTAATGATGGCCAGTTGTTACTCAATGAGATGCCTTCAAGAAGAAAATACTATTTGTTGTATAATACTTTTTTTCTTCTATGGAGGCTTTGAAGATATTATAGTATTTTCTCAATATTTTTTAATTAAAAAAAAATACTATTGATAGAGGACATAGGACATTTATGACAGCACAAATTTAAGACTGCTAAAAATTAAAAAGGATAAATTAATAAATAAATTCACAATATTTAAATTAATAGCATATAAAACTAAATTGTCTACTAATATTTTTAACATATTCAAAGTATTCGAAATATCTTTATTTTTAAATTTGTAACGTTGACGATCAAATTATGACTAAATCTACAATTGATAGAATTGATCAATCTAAATAAAAAAATATTGCACTAAAATGACAAACGTCGCACGCTTACGACAAACATAAAAAATTGTGAGGAAAAAGAATCAAATTTATGTAAAAAAGAGGGTGGAATGGGTTAAAAAAATTTAGATTGACCTTGAATATTCTCAGATAGTTATTATGCATATTATTGTTAATCCATATGCCATCAATATTATTTTATGAGAAAATAGAAGATATACCATCAGTATTCAAGGTCAATCTAAATTTATAACGGCATTATCAAAATGTCAAAATTACTGTTCTCGTATATGATAGTTTTTACGGCTATTTTTCTTGTATCTTCAATAATAGTACCCGCAGCCACATGTTACATAATTTCATCATTACTTCATTAGATGTTTAACTAAAATTCAAGACAGGTCATTTAAAATTGTGCCGTTGTAATTAATTATTTAAATATTATTCTATGAGAAAATAGAAGATATACCATCAGTATAAATTAATATTTGATTTTTCAAAAAAAAAAAGAAGCTATTTTTCACAAATAGAATTTGACCAATTTCAATTTATAATTCTTTTTATAAATTAGAAAAATTTCTTTCAACATACATTAAAATAAATTATTAATATTATTTTATGAGATGTGTATACTGTAAGAAATAATTAAATTTCTTTAAATAACAAAATTGTTTGATTTGAATTCAACCATTAGATTTATTTTTAATTATTCAAATAAAATTTCACCATATAGTTATAAGAATGATCACGTTTTGCAAAATTTCACGATGTTACAATATATTTACAAATTTTCATCATAGAGTGATCCAACTATTTAAAAACAAATTTGATTTAAAATAAATTATAAACAAAAATGGACTAAATTACACATATTAAATGAAAGTTAATTTATAGATACTATTGTTAAATAGAAAAATATTAATTAATTTTTATTTACATTTTATTTCAAAATATATAAATTAATTTTATTTATATTTTATGCCGAAGGATAGATAAACACATACAACATATTTTATCCATTGACAACTCAAACTCGAAATCTTGGTCAAAGAATCTGTGACTAGTTTCATACGATCAATGTAATGTTGGTTCGCAAAATCTTTTAAATGTAAATAATATATGTTGTTATCTATTATGCTAATGAGTTCCATATCTATTTTTTTTGGCGGGAGTTTCCTCAACTAAAGTTGTAACTTTTTTCTTTTGGACTGAAACTGAAGTTGTAACTTGCAGCTTGGTAAAAAGTTTATTCACATGACACCTAACTTTTTTTTCCTTCCAATAACCAATTTATTATACAGACTTCGATGTCACAGTTTTCATCTTTAAAATTTTTGGTACGTGAACATGATTTTCAACCAATTGTGGTAAAATTGAAAGAGAAATCTTATTAAATTAAAGTAGTGGGACCCTCAATCACATGAATGTATGTATAATAATGTAAAATGTAGATTCGGGACCATTTTATATCTAATAATGTAATTAGAACACACTCAATTACATTCATCTATATAATAACATTAATTGAACAAAAAAATTATGTAAATGATTTAATGAAATCCATTTGAATTTAAATATAAATTTAAAATAATAACAATAATAGGAGAGTATAATGAAAAAGTTAATGTCAAGAAACGTATTGGCGCATTCCAAATAAGCAAGCAAGCGTTGAACAGATGCAGGTAGCTATTTCTCACTACTCCATTCCATCTAAGCAAAATACAAAACTGACATAATTTTGGCTGCAAAACCACTTGTAATTTTGCAAAATGACTTACAAAATTTTCTGTACTTTCTACATTTCTCTATATATACTTTGTATATATTCGATGTATATGTCCCTACATGCTATGGATTGCTCGAACAAATTTCTTCAACATGCTGAAAACAGCATATAAAACAAAAACCATTACAACCTTCTTGGAGGCTAGTATCCTTAGATTCACCCTCAGACCATATCTACGCATGAAACCCAGAGAAGCAGCACCCAGAAAGAGAAACCATGAACATACAGTACAGATAAAAACCTTCAGGGCCTCTGAAGGACCACATATATTGGCTTCGTCGGTGGATACTTCAACATAGGAACAAGCGGAGCTTGACTTACTGCTGTCTGTTTGATTTAATCCAAGATTGGTCTCTGAGTGATTTAAGCCGAGACTCTCATTCAACCAATCAGACAACCTAATGAGCACTTTTGCAAGCCATGCAATCTCATCACCCGATATGGGACGCCTCATCCAATCACCTTTATATTTAACATGCGTTAACACATGATTGCCAGCTCTTCTAGGCTTGAATATGTCGTCACGGGATTGTTGATGCTGCATTGGTTCTGGGGAGGTTGAAGATGGCTTTATAGTCTGCCCATCAAATAAACACCCTAACTTTGCCTTCAATGAATCTATGCATTGAAGACTGGGTGTAACATTATCACCAGATATAGCTTGCAACTCGGCTTCTGCACGCAGTATAAACAACTGCAGGAAGAAGGAAAAAATTATCATGATTACTGTACTAGAAACACAACACAGGAGTGACAACAGATGTTGTGTTCTGTCACCAATCTTTAGATAGTCAATCCCAAGCCCCATGTATAAGAGGAGGGCTATGCTAGGCAATAGATAGACAAATTTATAATGATAGCATAAAAAAGATATAAGACCTGAAGGAGCTGTTGTCCCCCATCCTCCCCATCTGCGAACAGTCGCAAATCTTTGTTCCAATTCTCATGCAAGAATGAGCCATCAGCATCAGTCTCGCATAAACCATCCTCCCAGTCCTGAAACAACCCATATATTAAAAATTAGGAGTATATAGAATTTTGGTCATGCATAAGACCTATTGTTTAAGAGATTTTTTTATAGGGATTGTACTTACATCAGTAGAAGTATTTTTAAGTTTGTTACAAATAGGGGTGTATACGGATTGGATAGGTCGTTTTTGGCCAAACCCGATATCCGAACCGACCAATTTCTATTGGGTTGGATTGAATCTTCAACCCATGATTTTTACATCAAACCCAAACCAAACCAACCTGATTATAAGCTGGTTGGGTTGAGTTAGGTTCGCGAATCATAAAGAAAAAATATATAATTAAATTTAAATACTTCAACTCAAAAATCATAAAATTCTATCTCAACATATCATTCAATACTTAAAATACATCCACATCCACAAACACAACATAATACTTAAATCAACAACAAATCTTCAAATAAAATTCAACTAAATTATAATTATACATCAATAATAAAATATATATATATATATATATATACCACGTCAATGGGTTGAGTTTGCAGGTCCGTGGGTTCAAAATATTAAATCCGCTACCCAAACCGAACATCATTGAATTTAAATGGGTTGGTTCAGGTTAGACCCGAACTTAAATAGGTTGGGTCAATATCTGGGTTGAGTTGGTTTGGGTGAACAAATTTACCCTTACCTATGAACACCCGTAGTTAAAAACCTACAAAATGTAGCTATTTAAAATAATTACAAACTTTTTTTCTTTCGAATTCTGAATGTTTTTCAAAAGCTTGAACAAACTAACTAAAAACTTGTAGAAGTGAAATTTTCAAAAGAAAAAAAAAGTAAATTCTCCCTTTAATTAAAACTGAAATGGACAGGCTTTTAATACTATTCAAAACCAGCAATGTACCAAAATTAATCAAGGAGTGCAAAGAATAAGATACGAGATATTAAAATATATAACCAACTAAATAACAAAAAGAAAAGCAGGTGACCATTACTATAGTAGGTATAGGATCAACTTTTAGGGAGAAAAGCTATGTTAAGGTGCAAACAATGACCATTAAATTCAGATAAATGGAATTGGAAAATCTTTAAAATCAGAATAGAAATTCAAACCACCTGCAACTGGTCACGGATGATAGGAACATATCTGTACAAGTTATTCAACATTGGTTTGCCTGAGCCAGCCTGTTTGGAATGGAAAAGGGTATCTACATTCTTCAAAATGTCAATGAGCTCTTTGGATGATGTCAAGGTGTCTAACACCTGTAAAAGAAGGTTAGAAGGTGAAAATTCCACTGAACGAAACCTCATGAGGCTGTTATCATTATAAAAGTGCATCAAGCCTGGAGTTTACAAACACAAACATTGTTTATACATTGACAGGAATAACTAAACGAAGGTCGTTATGGAGAGTTTGTAACTTTAGTATGTTTTTAACCAGAATGTAAGAAATGCAGACTTTTTCCTAGCTGAATGTGATATTTCAATGTGTTTAAAACCTAAAGAAAACACAATCGTAAAACCATCTAAAACTTGAGAAACACAATTCCACAAAGATCAACTTATTGAAATCCATCATGTTTTCTAAAATTATGTTTTGAACTAAATCTGTGTTCAAACACAATGGATTATAAATGCCCTTGTCAACATTTAAGCAATTAATGGATAGTACAAGTGTGCAACTATTGAACTAAAAATTGTCCATTTCCTTCTAAACGTTTTTAATAAACTACAGAAAGTAATATTAACCCATGAATCATATATGCATATGTTGAAAAAAAACTGTATCTAAAACCAAAATGTTGAGTCAGCAGATAGTACACTGCATCACTTGCTTCAAGGATTTGGGTTGCAGAGACTTCTAGAAAGTCTAATAGGGTATATTATACGTTAATGCGGTTTCAGGCATGCAGGTGGGTCACAGTATGCACTAACATAAAGATCCTGCTTTTTCCTTCAAGAATGAATTCCCTTGGCATATGACTAGATTTTTTAGTACATGTCAATATGTCATAGTAGTGCAGCCTTATGATTGAAAAAGTACAGAAAGAAAGTAGACATAGACATCCATCCTATCCAATAGCCACATTCTAATGCTAACTAGTTAGTTAGTACATCCTTCCCATGTTTTTTCCAAAGTTTCACAATCTTCATCAATCCCATGCTCACAAACTAGTGAAGATATAAAATGATTCATAAGCAGTTGCTCTTTCACTCTTTACAAATTATCCCAGGCAGAAACTTCTAAATTTCTAATCACAGACAAATAACAAGTAACATAAAAACCACAGAGCATTAAGCCAGTAAACTATGAATACAAAGAACAAAAAAGAACATTGTTAAGAAACAAACCTTGAGCACCATTTGAACTACAGTTTCAACATCACTATGCAAAAACCTGTGAGCAAACCCAATAAAATGCATAACCAATGAAGTATAATACAGATAATTAGAGAGAACATAATCCTGCCACCGCGGTGTAAAACTACCACCACCACCACTTGCATTTACATTTTCAGACACAGTAGAATTTTCCAAATTTTCACCATTCATTGCATCAAGCTCCGAAAACTCATCCCCCTTAATACTCCAAGGCTCCAAATAACTCATCCAAACAGAAAACACCTGAGAAACATTCTTAAGCGAAGCAGCCATTGGACAAAACAAAAATGTCCTCAACAAAAACCTATACAAAGGTCTCTGCAAACATTGGTTCCAACATCCATAACCTAAATCCTTGTTCTTCGCCACTTCCACATTTCTCCACCTAGGACTACTAGAACTAGGAACAAAATCACCATTCTCACGAAACGCAGTTACAGTGCTTAAACCTAAATACCTCACAAATAGCTTAACAACTTCACCTAAACACGGCGTGGGAGGAATTTCTCCCAACGGAAACGAAACGCCGAGAGCTTTACAAGAACTCACGGGGAACGGCGAGAAATCGTTGTCAACAAGCCAGAAATGAATCAGCGTGTTGACAACAAACTCGGCTCGAGCTGCAACCGTTGCGTCGTGGCCCGAGCCGTAGTGCAGGATGGAGCTCCGGTAAGGTTGGTGAGATGATAAATCGCAGGTTGGTACATTAGCGCGTAGGTACGCGTATAGAAGGCGCGTGTAGAGGTTATAACATCGAGTATTTTGGTTTGAAACGCTACGTTTGGAAGCTGAGAAACCGGGGATTGATGAAGTCCAATTTTCTAACCTGAATTTAACGGCGGTTGTTTTGACGGAAACTTGATCAGAATTGTCGGAATTACCCTTGGATACAGGGTAATAAGCGAACCAGAAGAAGAAGTATTGGAAAACATTGAGTTGAATTTGGAAAGGTGAAGACGATGAGTTATTGAAGAGTGAGGGACAAAGATCGGAGAGATTGTGTTTATCGGAGAGAGAGCGGGTCCAGTGAGGTAGACGTTCGGCGGGGAAGAGGTATTTAACGAGGGAGAGACGGTCTACGGCGGAGATTGTGGTGGCGAGTGTGCCGGTGGGGGAGAGGAGAGAGAATAGGGTTTTGTTGAGTACGGGGATGTTGATCCAACCGTTGGATGAAGGTGAAGTTGCGCGAGGGTTTTCGAAGCCGAAGAGGTTGCAGATTAGGGTTGGGAAAGTGAGGGAGAAGAAGTGACGGGATTGATCAGGTGAGTGAGTGTGTAGGAAAGTTTCTATGGAGGTGCATACGGATGTGATTTCTGAAGGTGAGTTTGCTGATATGATGCTTGATAATAGTTCCTGGGATTTGGAGATGGAATCTAACGTGTATGAGTGAGGGAGCATTGTTAGATTGCGTGTGGATTAGGTGTTTAGGGTTTAGATTAAGCTGAGAAGAGTGAGAAGGAAAAGAGGTTTTAGAAATGAGAAGGAAATTGAAATTGGTTATTTTGAAAATGAGAGAGGAGAGAAAGGGGAATGTGGAAATGGCGCGTTTTTAAGGGGAGGGTGGAGGTAGTAATAATAAGAGCAAAAGATTGTGTGGGTAGCGTGGCGACGTAATAGGGTTCCATCTGTTTATGGATTGGTCAAAAAAATTAAAATTGCATAAGAAATGCCACCGTCTCCAAGACTCTTTTCTATACTCATTTTGTTCGATACAAGTGGACAAAAGGCAATTATGTACCGTGTTTGTTCATTAATAATCTAACATGGACTCAGACGAAAAATGTATTATAATTAATTCAAAGTTAAGATAATACTTCATATATATATAAAAGACTTTATTGACTAATTCAAAAGTTTAAAAAGTTACATGTAATAATAAATTTGTTACTAATTTAAATTATTTTAATAATTTATTTGAAGAGATAATTAGTTTATATTTTATTATTACATATTATAAAGAAAATATAAGATTTGGATGTTTTGTCTCTCTTTGTTTGGACAAATAAACACATTAGTAACTTGGATGAAATTTATATACAAAAAATAAAATAAATAAATAAATTGTATGTTTATCTTCTATGTTCATCTTCTTTAAACATAAGAGAGAAAAAAATAGAAGAAATTTAGATCTAAAAACCAAAAGTATATATATAATCAGGGGTATGTTATAATAAGAAATAATTAATACATTCAAAAAGTTGATTTTTTTGTTTGTGAAAAGAGACAAATGTTATATATAGAGAAAGTGTTATTTATAGAGTCCGAGGTAGTATAGTTTTTTATATTTTAAAATTTAAATTGATATTGTTTTATTGTTACGTACTAATTGTTATTTGTTGAAAAATAAAAGGTTTATGTTTTTATTCTTTTTGGATCATGGTCGGTTGATGGCATTTTTTGAGTTAAACTAAAGTCTATTTGTGTAATATTTTATTTTCCGTTTCTGGAATTAGATTAGGGAGGCAAGGAGACATTGATTTGGTAGTCCATCATTATTTTCATTCCATGCTACTGTACTTTGTGATGAGCGTTATAGGCCAAGAAACAACTTCATACTTTATCATTTTTTTCTTTAATTAACTATTTATTTTTTATTTTTTATAATGTATTTATTATAATTTAAATAAATAATTTATATAATTTCAAGTAAATAATTTAAAATAAATTAACTAACTAAATAAAAAATATACCTGATTAATAAATAATTTATTTATTATAATTTTAAATCGTTTATAAATAATTAATATTTTAAAGTTAATAATTTATTTATTTATTTTAATTTAAAATAAATAAAATAGATAAAAAAATTTAAAAATATCACACTGATAAGTTTTAAAATACTACTTTTATATTTTAAACATTAATTAATATATTTTTTTAATTAAAAGTGTCATTTTCTATCATCTTATATATATTGTTAAACCCAATAATTGCATTTTGGACTTTTGGTCACCTATATTTTATAATTTATATTAGTGGTATTTACTGTTGTTTCATTGATTCACTATTTTGTTTGATGTTCACTTTCCATCACCAACGAGGCTGCTATTTTAAAAGTTCTTCTTATTGGCGAAATAATTATTATCTATTTTATCTAGTATATAAAATAAAACTCACCTCAATAATACCATTTGTGAGAAGAATAGGTTAATTGAAATACCTATGAGAATTTTCATTAAAACTGAACTGGAATATTATAAAAGGTTACGATGATAAGAGTTCCCAAGATAGATTATATACAAAGCGACCTAACTAATTAGATAACTCAACTAACTAAGACAAATACACTCCACCTAACTAACAAACTATAACCTAAAGTAACAAACTAATTAAAGCTAATTATCCTTTATCCAATATTAGTTTTCCATTATGCAGCCTTAATGATGGGTCACTAAAGATAATACAAATGTTTTTGGTTTTATCAAGACTTTTGTAAAAACATTTTTATTTCACGTAAAGTGTTGAAGTTCATTAGATGAGTTTAAACATTAATTATTGTTTTATTAATAATTAGTAAGAGACTTGTACTATCGCATGAGTTAAATTTACGCTAAACTATTTATGATGGAGAGAAAGTATATAAAATGAAATAATATATTGTTAAAGATATTATACAAAAAGTGAAAAAAATTATGTCAAAAGCAAAAGAAAAACAATATATTTTTTAACAGATGAAGTAGTACAACTTTGTAGTTGATGGCTTAACCCCGCAAAGCCCGTTTGGAGACAATTTGTGCTTGCTAGTTTTAGCTGCTGAAAAACAAAGGATAAATGTTACCGGAAACTTAATTTTCGGGAGTGTTATTTATGTGAAAATATAGTATTAGAAGTATGTTTTTATAGTGTATTTGACATTTTATAAGTAAATTGAAGGTTTGCATGAGTAACCATAAAAAACAAAAAACAAAAATTTATTTTAATTTTTAAACTTTTAAATTTTATTTAAATTTACTAATTTAACAATATATTTTACATGTCTGAATTGATCAATTTAATATAGACATTAATAAAAATTTATTTACCAATGTTATGAGATAAATGAATTTACTCTCCCATCAAAGTCCATGGTCCAAGTTTCCTAAAACTCTCTATAAATACACTCTTTAATATATACGTTTTAAAATATTTTTTTAATTGATTAAAATTTATATAAATTTCATAAAAATATATAGGATTTCGTATAAAATTTGATGAAATCTAAGTATATTTTAATCAATTAAAAATAATTTATTAAAAAATATATATTAAAAAATGTGTAAATTTTGATTTTTCTCGTACACCTCACATTCAAAAACTTCGCCCACACAACTACCGATCATTTTCCCTATATGCTTACTTTTGTATTGACGAGGAAGACTGCATAAATGCACCCACACAGTAACTTTAGCAAAACAAATATTAGAACCTTACACTAATATTTTACAAAAAAGTTAACAATTTCTAAATATTCAAGGTTACCTTGAATAATTTTATTAACATTAGAGATATTGTCCATATAAAAATGATACAATTTTCCTTTAATAACTTCGAAACGCAAATCTGACGGGTTTTCCGAACCGATGTTGATATGTTTTGCTTGGGTGTTCCTTTCTTTAAACTATTTATATTCAGATATTGTCAAATATATAGTTTAAAATCAAGAATCCTTATTCCGATACATATTTAAAATCAATAACATATTAGTTCAGTACATCTCTTTATGTATCATACTATCTATTAACTACTTTGATATACTTTTTTTTTTCTTTCTATCTATTACACTATTTATTAGTTAATAAATTATTTGTTTTATTTATTTATTCTTTTAGAATTTCAAATATAAAAACAATTGACAAATATATGTTATTGATACATAAAAAAATATAAAATATATATTTAACAACAGTAAATATAAAAAAATGGGACAAATATTTTCCACTAAAAATATAAAACAAAACAGGATAAATATTTATTATTGATACATAAAAAAATGTGGTATATATTTGTCATTGATAAATTAAAAAATATTACAAATAAACCATTATCACTGCTAAATATAAAAGTTGTGAGATAAATATTTATAATAAATTAATATAAAAAATACATGACTAATATTTATTATTGATACAAAAGTAACACAACAAATATTTATCACAAATAAATATACAAGAAATATGGGATAAATATTTATTATTGGAAAATATAAACAAAAACATGGAATAAATATTTATTAGTGACAAATATAAAAAAATAATAAAAAAAATATTTATAATCGATAAATATAAAAAACAAGGGGTAAATATTTATTGTTGATACATAAAAACAACATGGGATAAATATTTATCATATGTTTATATATAAAAGTATGAGATAAATATTTGTCATTGATATATATATATAAATTACGAATAAATATTTATCATTGATAAATATAAATACACATGATAAATATATGTTATTGATACTTCAAAAAATATGGGATACTTGTAGGTTATTGATACATACAAATACATAACACATATTTGCCACTAATAAATATAAAAAATACGAGAAAAATATTTATCACTAATAAATATAAAAAAAATCGGACAAATATTTATCATTGATACGTCAAAAAAATACGGAATACATAGTTTTCATCGATAAATTTTTAAAAGAGCACGAGATAAATATTTATCAATGATAAATATAATAAAAACATAGGAAAATATTTATAATCAATAAATATAAAAAAATTGGTCCAAATATTTGCAAGTGACACATAAAAACAATACGAAACAAATATTTTCCACAAATGTATTGATAAAACATAGGATAAATATTTATCACTGATAAATATAAAAACACTCGAAAATTATATGTTATTGACACATAAAAAAATTCGGGACACATATTTAACAAAAATAAATATAAAAAATATGGGAATAAATATTTATCACAAATAAAAATAAAAACAACACATGACAAATATTTGCCATTGATACATAAAAAAATAATGGCACATAATTGTCATTGATAAATAAATAAAAAAAGAAAGGATAAACACTTATTACTTATAAATACAAAAAAACATGAGATAAATATTTATAAGAGTTAAATTTTTAAAACACCCGACTAAAATTTATCAATGATACATGAAAGAAAATATTTATCACAAATAAATATTAAAAAAATACGAGATAAATATTTATCACTGAAAAATATAAAAAACACATATCAAATATTTATCATTGACAAATATAAAAAAAAAATATGGGATAAATATATATTATTGATACATAAAAAAAAATATGACACATATTTGTGACTGATAAATATAAATAAATAAAATACAAGACATATATATTTCATTGATACATAAACACAACATGAAAAAAATATTTATCAAGGATAAATATAAAAAAACACAGGACAAAAATTTGTCATCGATAAATATTAAAAACATCCATAAAATAAATATTTGACATTTATAAATAAAAAAATACAAGACTAATATTTGTCATGAATACATAAAAAACACATGATATATATTTATTATTGATCAATTTATTAAAAAAAAACTCGTGATAAATATATGATTAATACATAAAATAAAACAAGATAAATATTTATCGTTGATTAATCTAAAAAACACGAAATAAAAGATAAATATTTGTCGTTAAAGAATTAGTTAAAGTTAGTATTTTTTTTAATATCTTATACATAAAAATAAAAATAATTATAATATACTAATTACAAAGAAATTATACACGAGATAATTGTTTGTAATTAATTAATTAAATTTATAATTTTTTGTTCAGGTAGTACTACCCACTCAATCAAGAGATGGATATCAAAACGTTTTTTGACGTACTCCGTATAATTACACAACAACCAAATCGTAATTAGTTAAGTATTATATTGTATTTTACTATTTCCCCCTTTACATCTCATAATAAAGAGAAGAAAATAATTAATTTTGTTATTTATTTTTAGCTTTTATACACAATGACTTTTTACTTGGAAATCAAATTACTTTTAACTTTGTGATAATTAATCAAAATAATTTGATTCGTGTTTTAAAAATAAATATGAACTCACTTGTGTACATGACATAAGACTTTCGTAAAAAATTATTCGTACTATAAGTTTATAACTTCGTTAATAATCATAATTTCAACTATCTATATATCGTTGATCAACTTTTCTTCTAAGTTTAATTTAACATTTATTGTTATTGCATAATAATTTGATTGTGTATTTTTTAACATTATAGTATCATGTTTTAATTATATCAATTATAAGCTCTTAAGAATATATATAATGTTATAATTTATTTTAGTATTTGTACAAAACACTTACATGAAAAAAAATATACTACCAATTATCTAATTCAATCAACTATTTAAAATAATATATCACAATTGTTCATATAATATTTAATTAATTATTTTATCCATAAAATATGTTTGGAACTAAAAATTTAAACTTATGCGAATCCATGAGTCTTTTACCAGTTTTATTTATTAAAAATAAAAAAACAAAAATCATAGCCAACCAAGTGTAGATCCTATGATTTGGGAGTGATTTAAATTTTTTACAATTGTTTTTTTTTATTATAAAAAAAAAAACAAATTATTAACAACTACACTGATAATTATTTTATAATTATCTCATACCAAAAGTTGTCCCACGAGAAAAATGGTGTTGTATTTACACTTTCGAGTTTTTTTAGCAATTTAAGTTACCACTTTTCAAGAAAAGGGGTGTCTTTGTTAATGATGTGACTATATACGACCGTGTAACTAAACATGGAGAGACAAGGTAAAATGAAGAAAATTCCAACAAGACAACGTGAAGCTCTTTATTTTTTGATTATATCAAACAGAAGGAGTGATGTCTTAAGGTTTACATAATGTTAATAATCATATTGATTATATCCATAATTTACTTGTGAGTATGACAAAATTCAAAGTAAATTTTACATTTATAAATAATCATTCACTTGTGAACTTTTTTTTCCCCACTTGATATTCTCTAAATATTGATTTTTTTAATAAAAATATATGATCAAATAACCGTCATATTTCTCTAGGATTTGGCATCTAGTTGTGAAGTGCTTTGGCTTAATCTCGCATTGTCCTTAGATGAAGTAGTGTGCATCTCCAAGCTAGTTTTGCTCTGTTTTACATCATTATATACAAAGAATTTGGCAACAACAACAAAGCCAAGGAAGTTGACGATGTTTAATGCAGCAACAAATGCATAATAATAATCTAAATGAGATACATTTAAGTTATCCAAAATCCAACCACTACGACCATGTCTTTGAGTGATATCAGCAACAGCTGATAGAATAAAAGTACTAAGAAAACCTCCTAAACCATATGTGGCTGTAGAAAATGCTGTTCCTAGACTCTTCATGTTTTCTGGTGCTTGATCGTAGAAGAATTCCATCTTAGCAATTTCAATAAAGTTGTCTGAAATTCCTGACAAGGCATATTGAGGGAGAAGGATGAAAATAGTAAGAGGGATTGTATCATGCATGCCTAAGAGGTTGTTTTCTCTTGCAACATTGAGTCTTATTCTCTCAACCAAGCTTGCAATGACCAATATAATGATGTTCAATACAAGACCAATTTCTATTCTTTGTAGTATTGTGATTCCTCTAGGATTTTTAGTGTAGCGTCGAATCACAGGAACAAAAATACAATCGTAGACTGCAATACCTATCATCATGAAGACAATTGTAACTGCTGAGAGACTTGCTGGAGAAAAATTAAAATGAGGTCCCATTCTTTTATCTAATGTCATGCCTTGTTTAATGAAGAGTGTGCCAATGTGCATTCCAAAGATACTTGGAATAATTGAAAAAATCAAAATAGGAATCAATTTTGACATTTGCTTAGTTTCCTCAATTTGTGTCACTGTACAAAGCATCCAAGATGAATTATGTCCGGTCTTTATAGCTGCTTTGTCAAGGAAACTGCAAGCGAATCAAGCAAAAAAGGGGTGATGTATGCACATTAAATAGTTCAAGTCAAATTTGTGTTTTATGTTAAAACAAGTAAGTGTTAGCACCTTAGTCTCTTACACTCCATTTTATTGATTCATATGAATACCACTAAATTTATTAGAGGCCAATGTAATTTAGTGGGGCTCATATGTTGAAAATATAGAGTGTGTTGGTGTAATGAAATTTCAAGTGATAAAAAGTAGTTAGACATAACCTGAAGAAAGAAGTATGAGCAATTTTGATTCTACCATTACATGCATACTCCTCCATACTTAACTCATGTAGCTCATTTGCATCTTCTGGGATATGTGTCTTCCATTTTCTCAAAGCAGCTACAAAGACTTGAAGCATTCGGGTTATTGGGCTCCCTGGGGGCAATTTGTGTCTATAAAATGGTGTTCCTAATAGAAACACCAAAATTGAAAATGCGAGCCCAATGGTTGGAAGACCATATCCAAGGGTCCAACCTACATTGTCTTGTATGTAAACAAATAGAGTGGTAGAAAAAAGGACACCTATCAAAATGCTAAAATACCACCAATTGAAGAAGGAAAGTTTATGAGATTTCTCTTTGGGATCGAAGTCATCAAATTGGTCTGCTCCCATTGTAGAAATGTTTGGTTTGGTTCCCCCTGTACCTAAGACAATGATGTACAAGGCAAGAAAGAAAATACCCTTTTGCAACATTGATGCCTTGGGACAATTTTTATATTCGATGCCTTTATCACATTCAGGTGGTCTAAGTGATGGTAGTGAAACCGAGAGAGTCAACAAACACATTCCCTAAAGTCAAAGAAAATAAAGACACGTATCTAACAAATATTAAATTAGGTCACACACCAAATAACAATTTTGTACCAAATCATAATATTGGTTCAAAAGGAATAAAATAAATGTTATTTACATAAAAAAATAATTAAATATATATGTTTAAAAAATTGTGTCAAAATGCATTTTAAGTTTGGTGTTATATGCGATTGAGATTGATTTTTCCAATGTGGCAAGTGTGATTTTTTATCCTCATCCATACCATAAAAATAACTTCTTAGGGAGAACATTATGTTTTGGTCCAATTTTAGACTATGAGAGCCCATTTATCTATGGAATCAAATGAGTTAAGATAAAAAAAAAATATATATATATTAAGGTTAGATTTTTTGGTCAATTTTTTTAAAATTTACGACCCAAAGCATTACATGTTTGTTTAATAAAGACATTTTTAAGGTATCAAAAGAACCATCTAAATTCTCACACAAATAGAATAAATATCATATTTCATACCAAGAGATAAATACATGATGCAAATACAAATGTCCAATATCGGCCAAGATAAGCATCAGCCACGTAAGCTCCTACAAGCGGCATGATCCACACCGAACCTCCCCAGTTGCTAATATTGTTTGAAGCTTCCACAGTACCTTGATGGAGTTTATTTGTTAAATAAACTACTAAATTTGTTGATATTCCGTGATAAGCCATCCTCTCGAACAATTCATACCCTACAAATTTACACATATATGAATAGTCAAATCTAAAAACGATAATTCTTTAAGTAATTAATGAAAATAATAAAAAAAATTAAAAATAAAAATACTATAAAGGATTAATGTATCTTTAACAATGGCTACAAAAGAAAATATAAGACTTCATATTACCTACAAGGAAGTAACAAGCTTTCCATCTTCCAGTTTTTGATCTTTGAATAGGTCTACCTTGTAAATCTACTGTGCCATCTTGAGTGTAATCTTCTAACTGCCCTTTTTCTTCATTGAATTCCATGATACTAAACAAAAACAACTATACTTTGTGCTCTTCTAGTGTGGAGAATCTTATTAGAAGGTTGCTAGCTTTTACAATGAGTTTTTCATATATTTAAGGAAATTGAATTTGATACTTAGCTTTCCCAAACTAAACTAGTTATACCTCGTCCATTTTGCATTAGACAACATGATGTAGAAATTCTAAGGCAAAAAACTTGAAAGAACAATGCGCCGCGTATTTGCTTTGTACTTCTTCATGTCATTTTTTATTTATAAGTTTCGTGTCCTTACCTTTTCGACAAAGTATCTAGATCTTTGAAATTGACATGGCACAAAAAGTCACAAGCTTATAAAAAGAAAAATAAATATACATTAAAATGGCTTTTCACCCTTTCCATGATATAGAACAGCTTTCTCACACTCTATTTTTAGTGAGTGAGATAAGTTAGCATTCTACATATTTTTTATTTGGACTAAAAACTCAATTTTTTCTTTTAGAAAACTAATTGATGGATGAATATTGATGTAATTTATATTTTTTATTTAAAATTTTCAATTTCATTTCTTTATTATTCATGTTAATGTTTATTTATTTCTCCTCATAATTAATGTTTCTCTTATGATTTGTTTTTAGAAATTCTATAGTTTTTTTTCAGCAACTTTCTCATTTACATTTACATGAACTTTATTAATTACAATGAGTTACAAAAGTAACCCACAATATAATCTTTTAAATTAACAATTGACACTAAATATTTTTTGTTTTTGTTTTTATAAATAAAAATTAGTACGGATGCTCGTGTGATGGTCGGTGTGTTATTAATATATATATATATATATATATATATATATATTAATTTTTATTTTGAAAATTTTAAATATAAAAATATGTTGCACTAAAAAAATATTGTTTTAGTTTGTTGTTGCAAAAACTTTGTATATATATATATATAACTCATTTTTACTTTTTACATTTAGCATCTTGAATTGTTTTATTAATATTTTTTATTGAATAAACCTCATCAAAAATCCGAAGGACATTTGGCCATTTTAACTTAACTTGGACACGTTAAAGTATTAAAAATAGCTCTTTTCAAAAGGTGATGCCATCTAATGAAATTTTTACACTTACTAATTCTCAATTTATGTTGGCCCGTTGTTTCTTAATTATCTCATCACCACACACGTTAAAAGCATGTTACATATTTTCAACTTCTTAAAACCATTGTGTCTAATTATCAATCTCATCGATAGACCATGTTAGTACCAAACCAAGAATAGAAGGCAAACATGATATTGTTAATAATGCACTCCATACTTAGAATAATAAGTTATAAATTCTCAAATTAATTAGACAACATTCAACAAACTAACAGTCATCCCAAAATAATTTCAAGAAACCAAGTTGTGCAAATAAACTTGATAATAGATAAGGGAAAACCCCAAATAAAGAGGAGATTAAAAAATCATTGAGGACTGACCCATTGAAAAACAACCAAAAGCAAGTATAACTATTTACCTCTATTGAAGCCATCATGCCTCACAAACTGCATACCTGATTTTCTAGCATAAACAACAAAATGAAACTAAAAAGCATTCCAAACCGTTAGAAATTTTAAATGAAAGGGGAAATTCGTAACCAATAAAAAATGGTGAAAATACATAACATTTAATTAATTAGCGAAAATGGAATATTCATAACCACAAAACATTTAAGTTAAAGAATAACAGATTATGAGGAGCTTAATAATCAATTAGAATGTTAAGTTAGAGTTTAGTATGTTATAAATTTGAATTAACCGAATAGGAATGATTGGATAATTGATTAGGTCAATAATCAAAAGTAGAAAATGGTTAAGTTATAGATTAATCGATTAATTTAATAATAATCGATTAATGCAGTATGGTTAATCGGTTAAGATTAAGTTAGAATGGTTGATTGAGTTAATAGTTAACTAGTAACGATGAATTAGGTAGTTAGATTAGACTATTAACCTAAACTTAAGTTAACAAAGTTGAATATTATTGAGATTGTTGATACGATGATAATCACACCTAGTCACATATATGAGTTGAGTGTTGTTAGACAATGATTATTGACCATGACGATTATGTCATGTTTGCAATGTGTTGCATCCATATAGTAGACCATGTTGGTATTGTGTTCTGATAGAACCAGAGCTCGAATATCGATGAGGAATTGATGACATTGTAATTAGAAATGTCTTATGTAAAAGTAGAGCTCTGTTGGAACGTTCTATTGAATATTGAATCATACTGAGAAGATATTATTGTTCGTGGCGTAGTATGTAGATTGTCAACTCATATCAATCCAAAGTTAGAAGGATGCAATGTAAAATAGTTGATGATTACGATTCTTATCGTGCTATCATCCATCTATTAATATTATTATGAGTTATATGTTATGATGATGATGAATGTACATTTAACTTACCTTACTTTTCCTTAGTCTGTTTACAACTACATGTTTGAGTAAATGAAAAGATTTAAGCATACGTCTAATATGGTAGTAGATATGATAGATGCATTGACATTTCTTTCATGTAGTAGATATGGTAGTTTATTTTATGTTAGTTGTCTCCACCAATAAATTTAGGATTGTATAGAATTAACACTCATAAGTGTAATAATTCTGGAGTTAAACTCTTTTTGTTATGTTATTTTCGCATGTTCTCGAATTGTAATTTTTCTATGTTTTATTTTAAATCAATTTTATTCTTATTTTTATTATATTTATGCTTTAAAATATTTTCGAGATGAATGGTCTTGTGTAATTTTAAAAAAGGGACTAATTATTGTTTAATGAACAGTGTTATTGTTTGCATTACCATGATACTTGCCATAATTGTTAAGATTGAAATAGGCATTATTTTTCTCACTTGCTTGGTTTCCTTAACCCGTGCTAATGTATAAAGCATCCATATGATGAAGTTTGGACAATTTTCACTATTGCTTTATCAAGAATTCTACAAACACATTGATGGGAGAAATATGTAAGTTACATCCGTCGTACCAAATTTCCTTGACATAAAAAAATAAGTATAGTAAAACTTAAAGTGATAAAAAAGAACATAGATTCAACCTCAAGAAGAATATGTGATCAGTTTTGTTTCTATTAGAAGCATACTCTTCCATACTTAGCTGATGTAGTTCTTTTGGAACGCATGTCTTCTATTTTCTCATAATAGCCTCAAAGACTTGAAGCATCCTAATTATAGTATTGACTTTTGGAACACATTCTATATTGAAACAACGAGACTAATGGTTGGAAGGGTCCAATCCACATTGTCTTGTATGTAAGTTAAGAATGTGTTAAAGAAAAAAAAAAACGTGTCAATCAATTTGCTAAAAATCCACCAATAAAAAAAAATAAAAAAAAAAGAGCTTGTAAAATCTATCTTCAATATCAAATTCATCAAATTGGTCAACTCTCATAGTAGAAATGGTTGGTTTGGTTCTTTTGTATAAGGCAAAGAAAAATATACCCTTTTTGCAATAGTGATACCCTAAGATATTTTGGTCCACAATGTGTGTGCTTATTGTGGGAACCTCAATGATGGTAGTGAAACTGTTATAATAAACAAATATATCTCCTGGGTTACAAGAAACAAGAGTATATTTTCTTACAATCAATTTTGTCCGACCAATGAGCTCACATTCTCATTGATGTTTTAATAAAGTGTCCAATTTACATCATAAATAAATAAAAAATAAAAAATAAAAAATAATAATAACTAACTAACAAACAAATAAAAATAATGTTTTTGGTAGAAATAAAAGTTGTATATCCTCCCTCCTTTACATTTTCAGCTTTCATGTTTCCATTCTTTTGAATCTTCACCAACTTTGCACTTCATTAAAACATAGAAGTTTCATTTTCACCAACTTTGCACTCCACCAAAAAGTAAAAGTTTCATATTTAGTTATCATTCTATAATTTCTGCAAAACAATAGAAAAATCATAACTCAATTTATAACAAAACACAATTTCTTTAAAAGCAATAAACAAATTCACATTTTATACCCAAGAACTACATAACTTTGATTTCTCAATCGCACAAAGAGATACGTAGGAACAAAATCACACTCTTTTCAAACACGTTAATAAAAAATTTCTTATTTTCCCTCTGTTTCTTAAACACACGTTTATTTCAAAATCACATTAAAAAAACAATTAATATTTATATTTATTAATAAGAAGAAATAAATATATTTAAGTTAATATTAATTTTACACAATTAATTATTGGTAACCGTATTTTAACGGATGTCGTAGGGTGTTAATACCTTCTTTATGCATAATCAGACTCTCAAACTTAAAATTTGGTTTTAAAGACCATTTTTTATTTTATTTTAATGGTTTTTCAATATTTTCTCTATTTTAAAATAAACGTTTGTGGCAATTCTATTAAATTTAAAAAACACTCAAAATTTTAACCTGCAACATTTATTATTTTTAATTCTGTAAGATATATTGTATCATACTAAATCAAAATCATGTCAAGCCTTAGTGATGCATCAAGATAACAAAAAATAACTTCTACCTATGTTAGATGCCTTGAAATGTTGCTTAATTTTATTCAAAATGTATTGTTAAATTGAAGATTTATACTAATACATCATTTTTTTTATATTCTCTTTTATTGAGTATAGTTAACGTTGATGTAACTATTTTTGAATTGAAATCCTATTCACACAAGAAAATGAGACAGACATGGTAAAAATGAGATACCCATATATCCACATGATTTCAGTAAATAATAAATAGATGGTTATAAGTAATTGTTAGAAAATATGTTATTAGTAATTATTGATGCGTGCCTTTTAAATTCTTTATATAATTGTTTTTTTTTCTTTCTATTATTTTGTAGATTTAGAAGAAACTTTAACATTGTGTTGGGTTCATAAAAAATAAAATAAAAGAAAATAAGAGAAAAAAAAAATAGAAAATAAGACGATTTGTTAGTTGTTTGAAATAAGATAAAGTAAAAAAAATTAGAAAGGAAATAAATAAATCTATTTATGAAATGCATATGTATTCTTAAACAAAACTGAGAAATAATAAAGAGGATAAAAATATTTAAAAAGTTAAAATATTATTAAAATTCAAGATAAATTAAAAATATTTATGTTATCTATTAAAATAAAAAGGGAATGTGTGAAAATATATTTTTAATATTTTTTAAATTTTAAATAAAATGATTTCAAAACTATAAGGAAGAAATTAACATTATATTTTATTTACTATAATTCGTTTTATAAGTCCTATACATTTTTATCAATTGGCTTGAGTGGCTTCCTAATGGACGAGGAGCAAAGTAGTGGAGAGTTTTCCATCCTTCATTTCTTTGGTGAAAGGAAACAAAATGCTAAAAATATAAATCATTATTGATTGGCTAACACATGGTGTATTTGGTTGGCAAAAAATGGTATGTTGAAAGGGAATTGCATTGAATGTGGAGGAAGTGGTTGACACAATCAAGAGATTGTCGTGGTCTTGATTCATAAATTGGATAGGGAGAGATATAAATCTTTCTATTTTTTTGTATATTGATGGTATTGTCTTTAAACTTGTCTACAATGTGTATGCAAATTTTCTTTTTTTGGGTTGATTAGACACCGCATTCATGTAAATGAGTTGAATACCTCTTATACTCCTAGTAATAACATCTTTATATATATATATATATAAACTACATAATTTATTTTCTTGTAAACTTTGCTATAGAATTGAGAAAAATATATAAAAGACTCCTAAAACTTTAAATAAAATTCACATATTTTAAATATTTTTAAGGATGATTTAGTTTTAAATCTAAATGTTTATTTCCAACTAGCTTGAATTGAAGAGCACGTGGAAGATTGTATTGTAAAGTTGAACATAAATTATTATTTTTCGTTTTAATTGATTGTGACAATGAAAATGACTCTACTGTAAATGAGACAAAGAAAATTGAAAAAGACTTAACTATCAAATTTCTTTGAATATTAAGCTCCCCTAAGATGCCTCCTTCCGTCAAATTGAGATTCTTTCTATTTTTTAAAAGCAATGATAAATTATATTCATATAATTTTTCTGTATAAATCAAGAAATTTAAATTTATGTTAAATATTCTATTATATGAGTACAAATATTTATAGAAAACTATAATAATCGAGGAAGAAAAATTGGAGAGTAACTTAATTTCCGTCCGTCGTAGTAGCAATCAACTTCATGAGATCATAACATGTTTCTACTTTTGACGACAGAGTTCGTGATGATTGTTTTGGAACAGTAAAATGACCCTTTCAGATCTTTTTTCATGACACCTATTTATAAAATTGTAAACAATAATTGCCACCCGTTTTAAAATACTCCTTTTGACAACAACAAAAATCTAATTTCTCACCACACTAATTTATTTCACATATATATATATATATTATAAGCTTGCAGAAGTTTAATTATAGAAGGACTAGTTAACATACACTTTACTTAATTAAAAATATAATTACACTTAAATTAAAAAATTTAATTAGTATGAAGCAATATATTAGTTACTTTTATAATAACGGGGTATTTTGTTATTTATACGCGAGCCATATATATATATATATAAAAGCCATATTTGAACCATGAGGAACAAGAACACCTTTATCATATAAATAAACTATAAACATGTAGAATAAAATAGAGTAGTCTAGTTAGTATATATTCAACTCGTATCTTACAACAACCTAAGTTTAATTTTGTTGTTGATGTAAGAATTTTGTTGGTGAATAATATTTGAACTTTGAAGATTTATCATAGCCTAATGAGTCTATCAAATTCATTCATCTAATCTTTTCTTTGAAAAAAAAAGGTTTAATTCAATTTTATTAGATTATTAAGCCTCAACCCACGATGTCTCTCTCCTCGCAGTTTAAGGTCAATTGCCTTTCTAAAAGCCACATTGTTCTTCATTTGAAAACAACACAATAATAATAATCATAATAATAATATAATACACATAAAAGTTTAACAAACTGCCAACAATATTAATAATGGCATTAAATTTAAAGGACAAAGTGTCCAATTAAAACTACTGTGTTTTGAGGCTTAATTAGTAATATCCATGTAAACAAAGAAACTATACATATATCATTAAAAACAAATCAGAGAAAACAATTACAATTAAAAAAATCCAGCTGAATTTTATTCCACATGAATAAGAATTAATTAAAAACGAACTCCAACTGAATCTTATTCCACACAAACTATTACAAAAAAAGAAACAAATTGACAAACGGGAAATTTAATATTCACAATAATTAAAATTTAATGGAAATATTGACAAAAGTTTTTTTTAGTGTGATTTATAACATATCTATACACAATTTAATTTCTAAACTCTATCGAAAGAGATTAGTCTTTAAAGTTCCACGGCATACAAATTAATTTGATGTTGAAGTGATTTTAGTAAAAAAATGAAGTGGCACCCCTCAAACCATAGTAGATAATGTAGAACTTCAATATTCTAGCAAAGTAACAATTGAAGTCCAAAAGACAAAGGAACAAAGAAAGAGAGTATCACAAAGGGAAATGGAATGTGTGCTTTAATTAGGTGACTTAACACGAGTCCCATAGAAAAGAGTCTTCAAGCCGGAAAGCCGAGTCTATATGTTGAGCTCCAGTTACAAGCCAAGCCGATGAAGAATAATCAAGTGAAAGATCAGGAAGGTTCAAGAACATGTCATCCTCACCATTCAACGATGATCGTTCATTGTGGCTTGAAGAAGACGAGGCTTGGCTCGGCTCGGCTTCAGCTTCCAATTGAAGTTGACGAGTTGGATGATTATAAAAAGTTGCGGCTGCTTTGGCGGCGGCGGCTTGGATGTCCTTAGGAGAAGTACTAGCTGGACGCGGCAACATAGCGGCTAATTCGGGGAAATTAAGGTAAGCCGAAGAGCCTTTGATAGCAAGAGCCGCCACGTCATGAGCTCGAGCCGCCATATCTGGAGTTGGAAAAGTTCCAAGCCAAATTCTTGATTTTTTTCTTGGCTCTCTAATTTCTGACACCCATTTGCCCCATTGACGCATTCTTACTCCTCTATATGTTGGATGCTTCCCATCAATATCATTATTATTCATTTTTTTCTTTTTCTTTTCTTTGATGCTACTATTGCTTAATTCTTTGACATGTTGAGTTTTCTTCTTAGTGGTAGTGGCTTCTTCTTCTGAGGATGAATTAGAAGTTGAGGCAATAATAGAGGTAGTTGATTGAAGTTCGTGAGTGTGAATAAGGACAAAATCTTCCAAATCCATTGAGGGAGAGAAAAGAGAATAATGTGAGTGAATGAGAAAATGTGGTGAGGAAAGGTTTCAAATAGGTCGAGCTTATAATTCTTTTCAAATATTAATTAAAGATATGGGTCCAAACTTTTAAAGAGGAACAGTTGCTTTGTTTCCTCGTGGCATTATATGCTTCTCTCTAACTTGCTACTTCTTTAGGCTTTGGCTTCATTAACAATAATGGTCATACGAATATATAATTGGCTTCTTGGCATTATATGCTTTTAGTTACAAATTATTTTTAGGTTTTATCTTTAGTCCTTTAATTTTTTAAATTATATTTTGGTTTCTTAAATTGTAAACATTAAAAACTCTTGTCTCTTAATCTTTTAAATTAAAAATTAAACATTTTAATATTTATATTAATTTTTTATTTTTTTATAAGATATTGTAAATATCATTATAGTTAATTTATACAACAACTGAGAAATTCTGAATTTAAATTTAAAAAAATGACGTTTAATCTAATCATATCAACATTTATGAATTAAATAAATGTTCATATACAAATTCTCTCAACTAATTACGATTGTGTAAAGTAAGTTGGTATGAAATGAAATTATCTACGTAAAATTGCTCAATTATGTATATTTCTTACTGCAACATAACTGATTTGTTTTAAGTGATCGTTACCTCAAATCAAGTGACTAAGCATAATTATCTTGGCGGTACGTCATTTCATACTCACTAAGTAGAGTGATTAGTTAGGAGCATTTTTTATCAATAATAGGTGGTCCATTATTTATATCACAACCGGTTCCTCTTTTTGTATTATCTTCATAACATAATTGATCACTCTGTCCACGTATGTACATGGCTTTACGATCCTTATTATATTATTATTATTATGCTCACAAGCGAAGATATTTTATTGCATATAATAATAATTATATATAACAGTAGGTGGGCATAATTAAATTGTTAATGTATACCACAAAATCTTTGACGTTGCGTTCTTTTAAGTGAGAAACTTTTTTCACAGTCCTCCTAAAAATGTAAAAGAATGATATGGAAAAGAAAATGTCATCTTGTCTTGTAAATGCAACTTAAATAATAAAAAGTGTGATGGCATTTAATTTGTTGGATTTGAGTTTGAATCATACCCGTTTTGATATTTTGTGTATGAATTTTATCACTAAATTCTTTTAAACTAAATAAAGAAAAAAGCACATATAATAGCGTGTTTTGTGATGACAAAAATATGGAAGGAAAAAATTCCACTCTTTCAAATAACTAAAACTAAAATAATTCTTTCAATGACTTCCACCGGCATTTTTCCTTTACTCACGATTTAACGAGAAGACAATATGTGTAGATTGAAGAATGAATACAGAAATACCTTAATATTCAATTTTATTGTTACAGCACGCTGTATAGTATAATAGACTTTTTCACGAAAAAATTAAAAAGGTTAAAATGTTAAGTCGGAAAATTAATCATATATATAAAGTAGGGGTTGAAATAGTCAAACCAATTAAATAATAATACATATAATTATTATTTTTTCGTTAATATTTTTTATTTTAACAATAAATATTTTCTTTATTATTATTATTAACTTCTTCTCTCCCGTGTTTCCATTTTTTTGTTACTCCTACTACCTCTATTACTATATAAAAGATTTTTTGCATTAATGCACATTCTCATTTTAAAACTATTCTTCAATTATTAAGAGAAAAAAATAAGTTGTCTTTTAATTTTTTTTTATATTTAATTTAGATGTATTTTTTGTGAAAAATTGATTAATGTATTTTATAATTTGAATAATTGAAAGTAAGAGATTGAACTTTTGACTTTATGTTAAATAATGTCTTAAATCGAACATTACAGGAACTGCAGTTAGAGTTCATGTTACTTTTTAGTACCCAAAAAATATAAAATAAAAAACCAATATTTATTTTTACGTGCATTTTTTTCTCTCTATAAAATTTTGTTACACACGCTTTTTCGTGTGTTGAGTGGATCATCTACTCTGTTTCACTTTTTCTTGTTAGTTATTACTTTGCTGAGTATTCTTTTACTTCTCTCCGTGTTCATAGGTTAGTTCAAACTCAAAAACAACACTCTCACTTCATTTCTTCTTCCCATTTTTAATCATATGAATGATTTGTCGGATGCTTTGGTTTTGCTAGGCCACGCAATAGTTTACCTTTTGTTTTTCTTTTTACATAATCATAAAAAAGGACTAAAAAATTCGGTAGACATCATATCTACCTTTTTGGTCGTATGCACCCCCTATTTATGTTGTTATAATACATCTTTAATTTTCTTATACCTATTCATTATTTATTATATTTTTATATCTTTATTTTTATTATATATCAGATTAAATAATACATGTGATTTTTAACTTAATTTCAGTTAACATTTTAGTTTTTTATTATTTTTTTTATGATCTGATCTTTTATTTTAATTTTAAGTGACAATTTGATCTTTTATGTTTTAAAATATAAAAAATATTATCCGATTTTTTTTTTACAAAATTTTTTCAAAAATTTCAAACAAACCCCATAAAATTAATTATCATCCTTAATATAATGCAAATTTCATCAAATTCATAACTTAAATCTTTAAATTCATAACTTAAGTCTTTAAATAAACTCATATTTTCATCTCTAACAACATCAAATAAAGAATGAAAATATGAATTTATTTTGATATTTGAGTTACAAATTTGATAAAATTTATATTATATTGAAGAATATAATTAATTTTATGGATTATTTTTAAAAAATTGATAAATTTTTTGAATTTTTATAAAAAAAATATAACATTATTGACATTTTAAAACATAAACGATCAAATTGTCACTTAAAATTAAAATAAATGACTAAATTAAAAAATTAAAATTAAAAATTAAAATATTAACTGAAATTAAATTAAGGGACCACATGTAATTTTTAGCTTATATATTATCAGATTTATATATTATTATCTTTTATTTTGATTTCTCTTAAGATATTCAAGATATATACACTATTGAGAGTGTACACAAAACATTTTTCTATTATAATTAATTGATATTACTCAACTCAATTATAATAATTAATTGATATTGAGTTTCCTGACCCATTTGACTCTAAAATTAATAATGGGCGGAGCAGGTGTCTCAATGATCCTAGTCGACATCATTTGCATCTGGTTCATATTCTTTAACTATATGCAGACTGTTTTCTAGATTAGTCTCTAAACTTCCTACCAACTGCTGCTGACATGTTAACACCCCACCAATATCCCTTTTAACATCTAAAAGGAAAACATGAACACTCCAAATATTTGAATCTAAATCAAATATGACATCCTTGTCTGTATTATAATTGGCCTCTCGTCATGCTAAAGTCACCACATTGCTTCATAAGTTTTCTGATATCTTTAATAATTCTAAAGTGTGATTAAGAACAAGCATACCCAATTAAATTAAACAAATCAGCAATGAGAAAGTGTAATTCAATCACCACTTTTGAAAAATCCATCTCTATTTAATGTTCAATGCCATTAAGAATAGCTTTCAACTCTACTTCCAAAACTGAAGAGAAACTGACTAGTATAATCTCTGATTAAACCACCAACTGATACATTATTCGCAAAGACCCCAACAACGCCATAGCATAACGTTAAGCTTAACAAAACCAGTTACGTGTCATAAAAAATGATGGAAAAAATACATAGGCAAAGTTTTGTTAAAATTTTTCTTTTTTATTAGATCAATGAAAAAGTGGTTTTTTATTTTATTTTTTCCATTATTGGACCAATAAAACCAACCATATCTCATTTCATTTGACTTAAGGTGGGACTTATTGATCTAATGGTAAAAATAAACTTGTATATTGCACACACTTATTTACTTTTCACCACAGAACCTTGAATCAGGAAATAAGTGGAGATTATTTACATTAAAGCATATCCTTGGTGCCTAATGTACGTAACTCAATTTTTTGAGCCAGATGGATTTACATACAAGACAAGTCGGGCTACCTGCTAGCACGACTGCCCTACTTGGAGATTAATTGTTTATGACTGATATCATGTCTTTTAGAGAGTATGCTGTGAATCAGGAAATAAATAATAATGTATAATTATATTTATCAGTTTTTCTAAAATTAGTTAGACAAATCAGAATTTGATTTGATCCTCTTAATTTGTAATTATTAGATATAAATGTTGCTGCCCTGTTTCCCTGCTCCTGCTCTGTTTTTGTACTGCTGTCATCATTATTTTTTTTACGTACAATAGCATGACTTCTGAAAAAGAAAGAGACAACTTTTGTGTCCGTTTTACTGGCAAGAATTACGCTGCTTGGGAATTTCAATTCAAAATGTATGTTAAAGGAAAAGGATTATGGAGTCACCTTGATGGGGTTTTGAAGGCACCGATAGAGAAAACTGCCTTAGATGCGTGGGAAATCAAAGATGCTCAGATTATTTCTTGGATTCTCAATACTATTGATCCTCATATGATCAATAATTTGCGCTCTTTTTCAACTGCTCAAGAAATGTGGAACTATTTGAAGCGTATCTACAACCAAGACAATACGGCCAAACGTTTTCATTTGGAGCTAGAGTTAGCCAACTACAAACAAAGTAATTTGTCAATTCAAGAATATTATTCTGAATTTTTGAATTTATGGACAGAACACTCTGCTATTCTATTTGCTGCGGTTCCCAAGACTTCTCTCGCGGATGTCCAAGTTGTGTACGACACTAGCAAGCGGGATCAATTTCTCATGAAACTTCGTCCAGAATTTGAGGTTGTTAGAGGTGCTTTGCTGAACAGAAATCCTGTTCCTTCTTTGGATACATGTGTTGGTGAACTTCTCCGAGAGGAACAACGTCTCTTTACTCAAGGAACCATGTCTCATGATGTTGTCACTTCTGAACCTGTTGCATATGCTGCTCAAAGCCGAGGTAAAGGTCGTGATATGCGACAAGTCCAATGTTTCTCGTGTAAACAGTTTGGACATGTCGCTCGTAGTTGTAATATGAAATTTTGTAATTATTGCAAGAAGCACGGTCATATTATCTCTGATTGTCCCACGCGCCCTCCACGACCAACACAACATTCTGTGCAGGCATTCCATGCCACTAAGAGCTCTGCAATTGGTCCTTCCATTCCTAGTGCCTCTAATGGTGGTGCTCTACAGCCCGAAATGATTCAACAAATGGTACTTTCTGCCCTTTCAGCCTTGGGAATTCAGGGTAAGTCTTCTAATGTTTCGAATCCATGGTTTCTTGATTCTGGTGCATCCAATCACATGACGGGTTCTTCTAAATTCTTGCACAATTTACATTCTTATCATGGTAATCAGAAAATTCAAATTGCTGATGGTAATACTATTTCTATCACTAATGTTGGTGATATCAACTCTGATTTTCGGGATGTGCTTGTATCACCTGGACTTGCTTCCAATTTATTGTCTGTTGGACAATTGGTGGACAACAATTGTAATGTTAATTTTTCTCGTGATGGTTGTCTTGTGCAGGAGCAGGTGTCGGGGAAGGTGATCGCGAAGGGGCCTAAAGTGGGAAGATTGTTTCCACTTCAATTTATTTTCAATCATTTATCTCTTGCTTGTAATAGTGTTTTGAATTCTTATGAGGATTGGCATAGAAAATTGGGTCATCCAAACTCTAATGTGTTGTCTCATTTAGTTAAAACTGGTTTATTGGGAAATAAAAATGTTGTTTCTAATGCCTCTGTGCCATGTTCTGTTTGCAAATTGGCTAAAAGTAAAACACTTCCTTTTCCGTCTAGTGCTCATCGTGCTTCCACGTGTTTTGAGATGATTCATAGTGATGTATGGGGACTGTCTCCTGTAACTTCTCATGCTCACTATAAATATTTTGTCACATTTATTGATGATTACAGTCGTTTTACTTGGATATATTTTCTTCGGTTCAAATCTGAAGTGTTTTCTATGTTTAAGAAATTTCTAACATATGTTGAAACTCAATTTCAAACAAGTGTTAAAATTTTTCGCTCTGACTCTGGTGGTGAGTATATGTCTCATGAGTTTCAGGAGTATCTTCAGCAAAAAGGTATTTTGTCTCAACGATCATGTCCAAATACCCCCCAACAAAATGGAATGGCAGAACGTAAGAATCGTCATTTGCTTGATGTAACGCGCACCTTGCTTCTTCAAGCTTCTGTACCATCTCGATTTTGGGTGGAGGCTCTTTCCACAGCTGTCTTCCTGATTAATCGTCTTCCTTCTACAGTTATTGATCTTGACTCCCCTTTTTTTCGTCTTTTTAAAATTCAGCCTGATTATAGTGATTTACATACTTTTGGATGTGTGTGTTTTGTTCACCTACCTCCATCTGAAAGACATAAACTTGGAGCGCAATCTGCTCAATGCGCATTTATGGGGTATAGTAACTCTCATAAGGGTTTTGTGTGTTATGATGTTTCTAACCAGCGCTTTCGCATTTCTAGGAACGTAACATTTTTTGATAATCAATTTATGTTTCAGTGTCTTTCTCATGCCATGAATGATATTGCTATTCTTCCCAATTTTTCTACTATGCCTCAATCTATAGAACATTTTAAACCAGGAAATGTATATGTTAGAAAACACAAACAACAGGTTATAACCCCCCTTCTCGACCCTGATCCGCCACCTGATCCTGTTGTGGTTGCACCACGGCGTTCTAGCAGAGCGTCTTGCGCACCCGATAGATATTCACTAGACAGGTATAATTCCTCACATGCTTCTTTGTTTGCATCTCTCTAGCATATCTATTCCTTCTTTGTTAGCTGTTTCTAATGGGTGGACTCTTTATCAAATGGATATGAAGAATGCATTTCTTCACGGTGATCTCACTGAAGATATTTATACGACTCCTCCTCAAGGTCTATTTTCTTCATCTCATGGTGTGTGCAAGCTCAAACGCTCTTTATATGGTTTGAAACAAGCACCTAGAGCATGGTATGAGAAATTTCGTTCCACTTTACTTGGTTTCTCCTTCATTCAGAGTCAACATGACTCCTCTTTATTTATTCATCGCACATCTACAGGCATTGTTCTACTCCTCCTTTATGTTGATGATATGGTTATTACTGGATCTGACCAGGCATCTATCCAAGAACTTAAACATCAATTGCAAACTGCATTTCATATGAAAGATCTTGGAAACTTGCAGTATTTCCTTGGCCTTGAGGTTCATTCTACCTCAAAGGGTATATTTCTTCATCAACATAAGTATGCGACAGACCTTATTTCTATGGCGGGCCTACAATCAGCTAATCCGGTAGATACTCCTCTTGAGGTTAATGTGAAATATCACCGCGATGAGGGTGATCTATTGTCGGATCCCTTATTGTATCGACAACTTGTGGGTAGTCTTAATTATTGGACAATTACTCGCCCTGACATATCATTTGCTGTTCAACAAGTAAGTCAGTTCATGCACTCTCCTCGCCACCTTCACTTGGCAGCAGTTCGTCGCATAATTCGCTATTTGCTAGGTACCTCTCAACGAGGTCTCTTCTTTCCCATTGGCACAATTTCCAAATTGATTGCCTATAGTGATGCTGATTGGGCAGGGTGTCCCGACACTCGGCGATCAGTCACCGGTTGGTGCATGTTTCTCGGTTCTTCACTGATATCATGGAAAAGTAAGAAACAAGCAAGAGTCTCTAAATCCTCTACAGAATCAGAGTATCGTGCTATGTCTACTGCTTGTTCTGAGATAATTTGGCTTCGTGGTCTTTTGGCTGAACTTGGATTCCCTCAAACAGAGCCGACGTCTCTCTATGCCGACAATACAAGTGCTATTCAAATTGTTGCAAATCCTGTTTTTCATGAGCGCACCAAACATATTGAAGTAGATTGTCACTCTATCCGTGAGGCCTATGATAATCAGATTATATCCATCCCTCACATCAATACTCAGTTTCAAGTTGCAGACATTCTTACCAAAGCTGTTCCTCGCTCGCGCCATCAGTTTCTAGTTAGCAAATTGATGCTTCTTGACCAGCCGCATCAATTTGAGGGGGGATGTGAATCAGGAAATAAATAATAATGTATAATTATATTTATCAGTTTTTCTAAAATTAGTTAGACAAATCAGAATTTGATTTGATCCTCTTAATTTGTAATTATTAGATATAAATATTGTAACGATTATTTATACGGAGAAATATCAAAGCAAAAAGGACATCAAACCCTATTTTTGACATATGCATCTTCATCCCCATAGTGCATTCAGATGATGTTTTCTCTCTCTTTAAAACTCAAGTCCAACAGTCCACAATCATTCAAACAAGAAATTTATTTGTTCATTTAGACTAATTCAGTGACGACCCACCACTCCATCTATCCCCTATTTGTTCCTTTAGACCAATTCAGTAATGACCCACCACTCCAACTATCCCCTCCCAACTTCGGCACCGCCTTGGCATGCACGAACTGAGTATGAGCAAATAACTTCTAAAGTCCAAAGTATTTTCCAGCAAATCCACCGTCATCTAGAAGACATAACCCCTTACAATTCTTGTCACTTTAACACCACTAACCCACGTTTCCAGAAGAAAAAGCAAGTGAACATTAAACCTACTTCCAGAAAAACGGGGCAAACATGTTCTAACACTCCATGAAAAGCATTAGATGAATGAAGTGTCCAATGAATTCAAAAGTGACTATTCCAAATTCCAATTAGTATAACTCTTCAGTCTTCACATTTCACTAAACCAAATGATATGGAATACACATGTAAAATTTAGCAATACATTATTTCTAAGCATTTTCTTTAAGGGACACTAAGTCCTGCGTAGTGCAATTCTATATATAATCAAAAGTCCTGGGCTTTTGCCTAAGACATTAGCCTCTACTACTGAATAATTAGATAAATAAATTATCTTTGACATTTCCCCAAATTGCATGCTCTTCTCGTGAATAGCCAGACACCAAGGAAACGAACTTTCTTGAAGAGTTCTTGAAATTTCTACATGTATGTAATAAAACATTTTTATTTTTCCTTCCCTACAACTTCATTACCCGTCTTTATTGGAAGTGTACATAACTTCCTCCTGGACCCTGGTCAGCAGTCCAGTTATAAAACTTATTTAGAGTCTAGCATTACGAAGTTGTTGCTTTAACATCGGTCGAACATACTCTTCAAAGCCATCTGGCACAACTGAATCATTCAATGGATCCTTCCATGCCTCCTCATATAGCTTTGGATACACATTTCCATCATAACGGCCAAGAACTGAACTGAGGTAATGATCCGTGTAGTTAAACGAATCAACAAGTGCAATTGCATTAGGACGAACCTATTCAAACATATTGTCAGTAAGTTAAATGTGGTAAAAACCTACACATTAGATGTGGCCATCGAGTTGCAATCATTTAAGACAAACCTGTGAATACAAGGACCTGAGCTGGTCATTGGCAAGTGAACCCTGTTTGGGAGTGATGCAGCCAGTTGAAAGAAAATCACCCAAATGCTTATGAAGATGAAACAAAGCATAAATACTACAAAGAATTTCTAATTGCTGTTTCACTCCCTTTCCAGGTATATCTTGCTGCAACTTCTCAATAAATCTGAAGAAAAAAAAAAAGCATAAATGTAGAATGTCCAAGCATCAAGTATAGAAAGCTTAAACAAACGATTGATCAGGATATTGTTTGTGACCCTTTTAGTAAAGGTCTCTTCATTGAAAGGACAATCCATCACACTACAGATAAACTACAGACATCATGTGGGACCATACAAATGTGAAGAAACTCACTTGGAAACAACGATCAACTGGCAATGAGCAACAGCTGCCTCAGCTAGATCAGCTGAGAGTTCTTGGAAACCTGCCATCATAAAATCATTAGCATTTACGATGATCATATCTGATCATGCTACGTTAATTACAACATAGAAATATGCAATCAAGAGTTTTTTTTATATCCCTGCTAATGCTCCTACCAAACACCAAGAAAACAAATCAACCATAAGAGATACGAGCATATAGCCTTTGACTTATAGTAGGGCCGAATCATTTACCCTCTTCAGGATTCGTAAACTTGCTAAGATTTTTAGCACAGGCAACCGACTTCCTAGCAGCCCTAGCTTCAAATGCTGCCAGCACTGCATTAGGATTCAACCAATCCTCCGCTGCAAGCAATCAAATTTACTATAATTAACTTAGAAATCATAAAATATGATTAGGGATAAAATAGTGCCGGAATAGTCTACACATGGTCTCCATATACGGTGTTACTAATCATTGCTAATTTATTATTTATGATTCTAATTATACAGATATACAATCCCAAATTAGTTCCTAACATGCTTCGTACCAATTCTAACATATATGTGATATGCTGCCAAAATATTTACTCCCCCTCTGTCTCATAGTAAGGGTCGTTTAACGTTGTGTGCACTGCTTAAGAAAATTATTGAGTGTACTAATTACAATGATAAAATGAGCTTCATTTACTCAAGTACCATTATTATTATAGTAGTCAATGGGGTAGTTAGGTGGATTGAGATACAATAAATAAGGGTATATAATGGAAAAAATTAATTAATGCTTCATTGATGTTCTAAAATGACAAATAATATGAGATAAACAAATAATCCCAACATGATACTTAACATGAGGGGATTGAGTAATAATACATTCTAACAAATTATAACTCCAGAACAACAGAGGTATGGTTAGTAATATTATCTCAATCCGTTAGATTTGGATTATCAACAGACTGATTTAGAGTTAGGATTTTTAATTATGTCAGTCTTTATATTCTCAGTCAAATACTAATTACCTTTCTGAACATCAGACCGAAATTCCATCAGTTGTTCCACTCGTCCCATATAAGCTGCTGTACCAACAGGCTTTTTTCCAGAACCCAACTTTGAAACAATCTTCACGAGATGCCTTGCAACCTACAAGGGATTTTCAGAAAGTTGTCAAACAGCTGTAGATCATTCTTAGTTTAAAATATCCAATAAATCTCAAAAAATCCAACTGCACCAGGGCATACAAAGCACAGAAACCTAGAAAGGACACTTGTGAAAAGCATGAAGAGTGCAGATACATCCACATGAGAGTAGGCAAATATAACTATTGTTATTTAAGAAGTTAGTTAATGGATTAGTTAGTGGGTGTGTTGCGAGATAGTAAGGCCAAATAAGGCATTTACCTATAAATAGAGAGGGGATAATCTTGTTACTTGAATGAATTAGGGCCTTTAGGCATTGAGAAGTGGGCATACCCTCGAAACTCTGCCATGTTTTGTTTTCCTTGGAATTATTCCCCATTTTCTACAATAATACCAATTGGTTCCTATCAAAGTAATGATGATTATTTTACTTATTTCTATGCCTTTGGAACTTTCTTCCATTATTTATATTAGACTTGACAGCCCTGAACTCATAAACAAAAAATATTTTCTGGAACCCAATTCATTAAAAAAAAAAACAAAGGTCTTACTCCAAAAATACCTATATGAAGTATGAACAATTGTGTATGAGGATGAGATCACACTGAATACAACCATATAAAACCCCATCCCTCCAAAACAAGCAGGCAGTTTTACTGCAATCAACAAATAACATATAATGTGATTTAATCAAGTATATTCAAGATATATAAACCTGTAAAAGCAGCACAATGTTGTCTCCTTCATATGTGCAGGTAGGAACATAGACAGCAAATAACTCCGGGAGACCACTGCTACAAAGATAACCATGGCCACCACATAGTTTGCGGCATTCTTCAATTCCATCCTGGAAATGAAGTAAATTTAACTTAATTTGGACTTCAAACAACTCAAATATGTCATGAAGTGAATACCATGTATTAGAACACAATAAACGAGTAATAAATAAAATACAATGATAACATCAGAGACACTTTGACTGTTAATATGAGCAGAATACTACCAATAAAAGCATGAAATCCAACATATAAAATAGATGAGATGAGATGAATGAATGCTAATGGATTTTAATGTAATGCAATGCGGAAAAAGTAAGAATTTCATTAGTTGTAAGATAACTTTGATGTATAGTTGAGTGACCAGAATACATTGACCAAAAATGCTTTGCACCTGGCTGTAAAAATTTAACTTTGAATCGACAATAAGTGAGATACAGAATTAACATGCATGAAGAATCATAATAAAAAATCACACACAAATTCACTTAGTAGTTTTATCCATGATGCTATTGCTTGATCACACCCATCAACTCCCCCACACATCTATCGGCATATTTCAAACAACATAACAAAACCCAACCAGACGAACAAAAGTCAGAAATCTGATAAAGTATGATGTACCCGTTAAAAAGTCAAAAAAAGAAGTTCAGCATGTAAAGAGGAGTTTAAGGGAGGAACCACTAAAAGTATGATAAATTATCACTGAAAATCAAGAAAGGTGACCCGTCAAAATCTTAAAAGGAATACACAGATGATATACAGCAATACAGTTCTCCCAAATGAACAAAAGTAAACCATATTTTACATTCTATAAAATGGAGCTAAATAATCCCTTATGTTCAGCAACTAAAATCAAGAGGTAAATGGACAGTAGAATCAGTAATCACATACAGCAGTTGCTGAGGTGGTCAAGGACTTCAACCCCGCAGTGCATGCATGAGCCTCAGGCAATGTCGAAAAATCGTTGGCTTGCAATCTTTTCATAACATCCGTGTAAAGCCATTTCAACCACTCACCAACAAATCTGAAAGCATATGCAGAGGCTAGTAATGGGAAGAGCCTAGCTTGTTGTGTTTTATAATCTATCACCTGAAAGGAATCAAAAAACAGATAGCAGAGACTGAGGCACACTTATAGAATAGATATAAGAGACATAGCTGGAAATCATTGACAGGAAAAACACATATCAACCTAGCATCTCATTGCTCTTCAACTTTTATGCTGACAATGTTGCAAACCAAGCCACACCAATTGTTATTTTGACCGGTTAAAATATCTAAATAGACTTTTAAATATCATAAAGTTTCATGTCCAAGAATAGTATGAAACTCGTCCACCTTCGCGTTACAAACAGCATATGTTGGATAGAAATACTAGAAATAATCACCTTAATTATGAGTTCGTGTTTGGTTTAGTTTTTTTTAATAGAAATAATCACCTTAATTATGTTAAAATATATTTGCAATTCTTCCACGCAAAAATTATTTTTTCCAATAACATAAGCTTAACCCAGACATGCAGCAAATCAGTAGCAACATCACATTAAGCAAACTGGTCCATTTTCAATTTGTATCCTGTAAGTTTGGGGTTCAGTCCCTTTGTATTACAGTTCACAAATTCTTTTTATTTAAAAGAAAAACCAAGGAGTGTCTCTTAATAAAATAAGACTGCTCCAGCAACAACCAATACTGTGCATTGACAAAGGGATTGTACTAATTACCTGTGTTTCAAGACCTCCATTATTTGCCCCAAACTGTCTTCGAACAGCACTATACCTTGTAGCAATGCAAACAGCTCTCGACAAAGCAGTTGACGCATCAGATACAATTGTCTGTCTCACATATACCATAGTACCGTAAACTAATTGTCTCGGGACATTGGATTGTACATATTTTCCTTCCCTTGTAATTTGTGAAACCCTGATAGTGTTAAAGAAAAAAAGTCATACTCAGTATATAATGGACATAGACGGATAAGCACAGTGGCAATTTAAAATGCATGAAAATAAAGTCAGTTTATCATATCCTTGTGATGGATCCATCCTTTCAACCCATAACTTATCTAAATGAGATATTACCTTTACCAATCCACTATTTAAACCCCAATGTTATTGTTATTACTTTTTATGAATGAAAGGAAATAGACATTTACTGCAGATCATGCATGAATTTGCCTCAGTTGAAGGAAGAGACTAGAGAGGTATATATTATGGGTAAGATAAAGTGATAAACTAACCTCATTAACATTTGATTCCTTGGAATTCGTACATGTTCAAACCTCAGAACCCCATTGTCCATAGTGTTATATGCTCCATTTCCAAATTTCATTCCAATATCGCCAATAGTTATACCAGGAAGAGGTAAGTGATCATCCAGGCTCCGCAGCTGGACAATGAAGCCTTCCAATATTCCAATTGGGCAGATTGTTAATCAATTGAAGTCTGAATCTAACAACAGAAATTTGGATGATTAAGGTATGTAATTACCATGCACTCCGTGATCTTTACCATCAGTAATTAGTCGGGCATAAACAACAGCGTGTGTTGACACTTTACCCAACCCACCAGGCCACCACTGTTTAAATCAGCATCAGAAGAGTGACAATAATTCCAATAATTATATATAAAAATATGAATCTCGCCTAATACTCTTTAAAACAAGTATACACACTAAATAGCAACAAAAAGGGGGGTGCAAGCTGCTTTTCCCTGATTGCTACAATTGAAACATCAACATCTTAAGATTCTAGATCATCACATCATGAAAATGCATCGTAAAAGACAAGTAAAGGCTCTCATAAGCCATCTCCCATTTTACTCACTTTGCTTGAAGTCAATGTGGGGCTATGAATAACAAATTCGTCTGTTTTGGGGTCAAATGTTGCTGTTGTTTCTAACCCTTGAACATTAGATCCATGGCCAAGTTCAGTTTGGGCATAGCAACCAATTATTTGCATCTTATGTGCCAAAGGAAGCCACTTTTGCTGCTGTTCCTCGGTTCCTTGTCCTTTGATAGCAGGAATAAACATTCCCTGTAAAATAATTTACGGGCTAGATTGAGAATTTCCATCCACATAATATCTCTTTACAGATAAGATATTAAAGATAAGAATGCCACCAGGACAAGAAATCGAGTTGTACCCAATGAAGATCAGTAAAAGCTGGTTCGTCCACAAAGGATCTTAGCTTGCCAGCTTCCTCCTCTGTATGATAAATATTAACAAAAAAACAGCATTAGGCAACTTCCCGTTGAGGAAATTAACAAGATACCAAATGAAAACTAGAGAAAGAATAGAAAAAAAAACCAGTAAGACGAAGCTCAATAATCCTTTTCCATGCATAAGCTGCTTTCTTCAAAGTGCTCTTAAATAACTCCTTCCTACCAAGCATGGGTCTATTATCCTTTCTAAATGCCTACAACACATGACACAATCAAACATTTCAGACACTTACAAAATTCAAAAATCACCACTTATCACGAAACTCCCATAAAAGAGCAAGTACATGAAGCTAGGATCAAAGGCAAGTGATATGCTAAACATTAATTAACACACCAAATTCTGATCAAGCATAGCTACAACAATCCATTTCACATCCACAGAGCAATACAAATTTCACACAACCTCTTCACAATTCACAAAAGACAAATGATTTTCTGTTCACAAAATGGTCCGATCAAATGAAAATAAAATAAATAAATAAATATCATCCCGATGATTTTATATATTAAAAAAATATAAAATGAATCAACGCTATTGGATCTCTAAAAATGACATATATTACAACAAACCAAAAGCAATAGACGAGTGTTATTGGTTCAAATATACGCAGAAACAAAATTGAAGAGGTAAAGAGGAAATTGACCGGATCGCTGGCAACAAGGCGAGACATTCTATCAGTGACTTCAAAAGCGTGAGAAGAACCAGCCCAAACGATCTTCATCGCGTCGACATCGAATTGAGCTTTGTTCCTTTCGAAAGCCAAGTGATCTTCACCTTCCATTTTTGCAAACCCTAACACAATACTATTCTGTATGGAATAATTAAAAAGAAAGAAAAAGAAGAAGAAGAATGAGAACTACGAGATTTGCTTATTCTCTGCAACAACAACCAAATGTAATCAAGCCAGCAATTAGCGTCTATTGTACTATTCTCTTCACTATATATATAGAAAACTATAAATAATACAATGATTCAGATATCGATAAATAAAGTGGATAGATACGCCTTTCAGTGTCTATTTTTGTACTTTTGTTTTCACATTACAAAATACCCAACGGATCGTGCTGCTTCTTTTTTCTTCTTAGATCTTAATTGTAGTACTAATACTTTTCTTACGTCAATTAAGTACATTAAAAGTAAAGATTAACTATAATATAGCTATGCTTTGGTAAAGATTCAAAGTACATTAGGTATGCTGTATGCAATCTATTGGTCAAAAAAATACTAACAATCTAGAAGTCTGCGAGTGCTAACGCAACATCTCTTTACACCGTGGACATTATCCTATCTAAAATCTTACATATTAAATTCTTACCAATCGAATTAATTAACAGTTTAATACTCTTAAATTAATTAACCGTTTTTCTCTTAAATGTATATATTATATAAGGGAAAATATATTTTTTTATCTTAAAATATATTTTTTACAAATCAATAATAAAAAAATAAATATATATTTATTAATACTTTTGTTTTAAAATTTAAGATTTTTTAATGTTGGACACACAGATAAAAAAGTAATACATTTATGGTATGAAATAATTTTACATTGTCACTTCGTCATAATCATTTAATTTGTTATATTATATTATATAATTTTTAAATTAAAAATAATTATTTCATTAATTGTTGTTGTGGCAAATTATTATTAATTGTATATGTAAAATTTTACAATAAGAGGACATTTCATTTATTCTTATTAAGAAATAGTATTTTTTTTACTCAAGTCAATTTAAATAATTATAGATTGAATTTTCTTATTTATTATTTTTGTTATTCGCATTTTTTTCTCTAGAAATTTGCTAAGTCTTTACCTCCACTAGTAAAGGTCTAGGCGGAGCTATATAGCTTAAATCCATTTAGTTAGAACAGCTTTAAAATGGTTGATGCCAATATGACATCCTTTTTGTTGGAAGGTACCACAAAATGACTATTACATCACATGACTTGTTTGTTGCACATATCTATCACTTTGCCAGCATATATAAATGTTGACATGCCATGTACAAATAGTTATTGGGAATGGATTTCAGGGAAGTTGTTACATAGACAACAAACAACAGTTGTGTCCATTATAAGTTGGAGTGGCTGCGAGTGTTATGGTTTCAATATTGTAAGAATTTGACACTTAGAGTATGCTACAAGGTAGGGCTGGACAAAATACCGCGGCCCAAAACAAACTAAACCGTCTGCGGCCCAGTTTCTGTAACGGGTGGGCAAGAGCGGGTACGTGGGTCAACGAAAACGGGTTTATGTGGTTTATAATGGACGGGTTCGGGTAAGAATTTTTGAACCACGGATACCCGGACCTGCCCGTTTCAAATTAATAATATTATATTTTAAAATACTAGGCTGTCCAAAAATCTCAAAGGCTTTCCCAAGTCAAAAAAAAAAAAAAAAAAGAAGAGGTCCAAATCCAGAATAAACTCATTGCTCTCACTAAAAATCTGGAACCCTATTCTCATTTCATCACTCTCACTCTCAACTCATACACTCGCACCTCCACCAACTCCATCGATTATGTTCGAAGTCGTCGCCACCACCGGTTCTACGACACTAATACCCTCCTTCTTTTTTCTTTTTTCTTTTTTCTTCTCTTCAAGTGTAAATGGAGAGGGTACATGCAACACAATCCTTCACAAAGGCACATAGGTACATGCAACATCATTTGAGTTCCTTCTTTTTTGTTTTTAACGATCTTAGTTAGGGTTTTTAACACGTGATTTTACATATTCAAAGCACACTAATTTTTTTGTTAGATTTTTTATTTCTCTTACGACCTGGGTTTGAATAAATAACTTCATTTTTTCATCTATGTTAAAATATTGAATCTATTGAGCGTGCCATTTTTCCTGTGTTGGAAGGTCGTCATCACTCATCACTGTAAGCAAGAACAAAAAGGTTAGGGTTGATTGTATAATGGGTGTAGGGTTTTTAAATTTGTTTTCAGTTTTATGATTTCTGACATTTTGAATATGTTAAAGTTTTGTTTATGTTCTGGTTTGATTTGTGAATTATATAATTGGTCTTTTAGGGTTTTTGGAAGTTTTATTTTTTTGGGTCTTTTATGATTTCTTTGTGTTTTTGTTAAGTTGGGTTCAGTTTGTTTAACTTGGGGTTTGTCTTGAAGGTTTTATTTTGCATTCATAAGTGTATATATTTAAAAATATTTTAGTTAATGTTAGGTTTTTATGCATAATTTGGTGTGGTTTATTTAATGTGATTTGCTTGGGGTCTGGTCTATGTTTAAGGTTGTCAATCCTTCATTCGTGTGAATCTCTTCAATATATTTTTATTTTCAATTTTGTTTGTCTTAGCAGAAATTTATTTCTGTGTTTTTTGTGGCTAGAATAATAAAGATATCATATTATAAGAGTATATTGTTGAATTTCATGATTTTCTTGTGGAAGATAAATTTAAAGATAATTGTGTAGATAAACAAAACGAACTTGAGAGGTACTTAAGGGACGCTTGTTCAGTAGATGGTGATAAGTTTGACATTTTGATTTGGTGGAAGCAAAACACTGTTTGTTACCCTATTTTGGCAACAATGGTAAGAGAAATTTTGGCCACACCAGTGTCAACTGTGGCTTCAGAGAGTGCATTCAGCATAGGTGAAAGGGTTTTGGACACTTATAGGAGCTCTTTGAGCCCAAAAATGACAGATGCTTTTATCTGCACTCAGAACTGGTTGAAGCCCTCTTTCTCATACTTTAAATACCTTATTTTGACAGAAGATTTTGAGATATCAGAGAATGTTGTGACAAGTTGTGTAATATGTATATGTACTTCTTTAATTAGACTATTTCTTGTTATTGTAGATTAACTTTTAATTTAAATTGTTTATTCATTGTAGAACTTCAACAAGGCTCAATAACTAGTAGTGGAAGGCAATGGTCTATTATTAACGGAGCAACTGCTCCTGGCCCTGGGTCTGAGTTTTTTAAGTAAGAAAAGGTATACTTATGTTTTATTTATAAAGTATGTAAGTGAGCTTTAATAATGAACCTAACAATTATGCTAATTCAGTTTTATTTAATTACATCTAGGTTTCAGATTTCAGACTTTTTGAGTTTTTTGAAGTCATATATGACTTATACTTGCACAACACATGCCTGTATTTTGAGGATGATGTTTTGGCTGAAAATTGTGCTTGTGGCATTATTTTGAGCATGATTTGTTGACGTTTGTTGGGTTGGTTGCTTGCTGCCAGAAATTTTTGTATGTGTGGTTGATGCTTGATAATTGGTGGGTTTCTGTATGTTGGACTTATTGAGTGATATTTACTGAAATTTCTGAATTATTTGGTACTAATTTTGTGTTTGATTGTCACCGGCTTTTAAATGAACATCACTATTGGGAGCCACACAAATTTACTCATGTTTCGACATGTGAAATGGTAAGTTACTGACTTGATATTTTTGTATGTATCATTAAATTTTAGTTAAGTTTGTAATTGAAACTTTTATTATTAACTGAATACTTAGTATGAATTTGATATTATTTTTAACTTATTGAAATTTGTATTATTGTTAACTTAGTAATTAGCATTATTGTTTTGCCATACTTAGTAGTTTATATTATGATGTGAACTGATTATGTTGTATTTAAATTGATAGAATGAGAACTTAATTGGTTATGAAGTAGTTATGCTCTATTGGTAGATAAAATGATAATTTAATTGATTATTAACTTGCTAGGTTGTATTTAGTATTTAAACTGATATAAAGAGAACTTAATTAGCTATCAACTGATTATATTTAGTGAAATGTCTGAATTATTTGGTACTAATTTTGTGTTTGATTGTCACCAGCTGTTAAATGAACATCACTATTGGAAACCACACAAATTTACTCATGTTTCCACATGTGAAAGAGTAAGTTACTACCTTGATTTTTTTTTTTTTTTATGTATCATTAAATTTTAGTTGAAATTGTAATTGAAACTTTTATTATTAACTTAATACTTAATATGAATTTGATATTATTTATAACTTATTGAAATTAGTATTATTGTCCAGCCCTACTTAGTAGTTTAGATTATAATATGAACTGATTATGTTGTATTTAAATTTATAAAATGAGAACTTAATTGGTTATAAATTGGTTATGTTATATTTAAAGATAGAACGAGAACTTAATTGGTTATCAACTAGTTAGATTGTATTTAGTATTTAAACTGATATAAGGAGAACTTAATTGGCTAAGAATATGTTCTACTCAAGCTTTTATTTTTTCAATAAATTAGTGGCAAGAGACTTAGCAGTGGTTCATTTTCAACCTCGAAGTGGTTATCTCACATTAGAGGAGTTGAATTTCAATGTTATAGTTTAAACTTTATATATTTATGTTGATGTATTCTAATTTATTTTATCATTAGGTTATATTCTCGATATTCTTATGAAATTAATTTCATTTTTGTTATAGGTACAACTACTGCAGCATGAACCATATGCAAACTGGTCATCAAGCTCCAAAATATTGTTTTACTATGTTTATTAATAGATTTGGATTGAAATATATATTTATTTAAATACTTCTGGATGACTGTAATATATAATTACTTTTCTATATGACTGTAATTATAAAGTTTGACTCATTTTGGGTGATGTTGGCAAACTTTTGATTTGGATGAAATCCTGAATAACATGAATTTGTTATATATTATTTAGGTTTGTTACCAAAGATGAAGGTCCTAATATGTTCTTAATTGATGGCCCTGTTAATATGTTCTATTGATCATTTATGTTTATAAGTCAATTTTTATTTTGAAGGATATTTGATGTAAACTATTGTTTTAAAAAATGGGGCTTAAGTTAAATTGTCTTATGATCCATACAAATAAAAATGTAAACCACTGTTTTATGAAAAATCTTTATAGATAAATTTGTTGTTAATTGGACCACAAATTTTTCAAAGTCCATACAAATTGAAACTGATTCACCCGACCCGCAAAATCGATTAAACCCATAACCCGAATACCAACAAACCCGATTTAAAAACAGTCGAAATTGGGCCTCAGTTTGCCAATCGCGGTTTGAGCTGGATTGGATATTTAAACCCGAATCCGTCTGAAGCCGATCGTTTGTCCAACTCTACTACAAGGGCACACTTGCTATATTAGGTAGGTTTTATTCACCGATAATAGCAACGCAATGGTAATAATACATTTAACGGTTTTAAAGGTTATGTATGAATCTAAAAAATTGAACTCTTAATAAAAAAAATATAATTTTAAAAATTATAAGTTATTTTAAAATATTATATTTTTTTTTAATGAAATACAAAAAGTTCAAACTATTTTATTTAAATTCATTAAAATAAGTAAATTGTAAATAACATCATCAAGCTAATATTAACTTTCTTACTATTTAAAAAGAGTCACCCTTCTAACATTTTTTGAACCAAATTCATCAATCAAGTCTTCATATTGTATTCTCAATTGCAATCAAGACTAATTCGTTAAGTCTTTCTTGTAACACGGTAGGCCGCAGGTAAGAATTCAACAATTTCAATTTTGAAAAACCTATTTGTGCAAAATCAATTGTCACAAGAATAATTAACAAAATTTTATATGTAATAATTATATTAGAAAAACAATCTAAGTTTTTCTAAAAAAGATTCCTCAATAATAACAGATTTTGAAGAAACATCAACTTATCTTATTCTCAAAGACATTTGTTCTTGGTGACTAACATCAGGAGTACAATCAAGTATCATTGAGAAATACTTTGTTTGTTTTATTTTTCTAACAAATTCATTTTTAGTTGCGAAATCAAGCAAAAGTATTAACTAATTTTGTATGGTATATCCAAGATAATGAGAGTAAAACTTATCATCTGTCATATGTGTAACATGATATTGGAAAGTTGGGTCAAATTCAGTAAGGTCTAACTATGTTTAGTAAGGAATTTCACTATTGAAATAATTATTTTTAAAACATTTTCAAATGTTCCTTTACTTTCACAATTAGTATTTGATCTGTTTTATCAATAGTTTGACCCTTTTTTAACCTTTGACACAACTCATACCAAAATGGTGATATTTTTAACATGATACATGCTTATCTCATGCTTTCTACGTCTTTCACCAATATGTGACCAATCACTAAAACCCTCATTTGTTAATTGACCTTTATCGACCCCTTTTTAAAAAACTTTACAACAAAAACAAAATACTCTATCAAGCTCTTTTGAATAAACAAGTTAATCTCTATCGCACTTCTCTCTATTTGATAAAACTCCGGTATACCAATTAGCCGTAAAGCGTTTATTCCAATTATCTTTATGACTCTTTACATTAGAAAAATATCTTTTAAGATCTTTTGCAACTAAAAAATCAATCATTTTAGAATAAAGAGTATTCCAATTTCTTGGATCAAATAGTACTATCGTAAATCACAGAATCAGTAATGGGTTCTTAAAATCTAAAACTCTAACATCATACTAAATACTAATAGATAACGAGTTTTTAAAATCAGTAAATCAACAATTTCAAATAAATTGAGTTCCTAAATAAGTAAATCACAAAACATGCACATCATTATAACCTTTGGGCTTTGGTTGTGGCGTTTGGTAGCAAATGTCACATACTCACATGGATGTGTTGATGAGATGGTGATTGAGAGAAATTGGGTTTAGCCTCATAAAAGATAGTCTCTATTTAAAAAAATATTTATTTTTGACATAAGATGCAACTATAAAATTTTTGAGTTGTAAGTATATAAAATTTAAGATATAAATGCAATTTTTCAAAATTCAGATATACTATAAAAAAAAATAGGACCCTCCCTAATTGGGAGCCTTGTACAAATATTATGGTCACATATGGTTATAGTTGGCCCTAGATAGACAGACAAATATTTGCATTAGTACTATAACTTATCGCAGTACAACATTGTACTTTGTAATGTCATAAAACGTTAATGTGTGCAATCCACAAATTACTTTAACTATTCCCCTTTGACCACCATCCTTCAACGATCTTGTTCTAAATTTGAAACAACAATCACATTTGTAATTTGTAAGTACTAATTATTGTTGAAATGTTGTTTGCCTTATATTTTCCACAAATCCAAACCAAATCTATTATTAATTTTGACTTTTTTTTTGTATCTGGTATATAATAATAACAATTATTCCGTTTTTTAGCAACAAAAAAAATAGCTAAACAATTTTTCCATTTTGTATCTCAACCTCTCTATCTTAATGCAATACAGTTTCTCACACATCAAATATCTAAAAAAAATACACAAAAATAAATTATCAGATGATATTAAAACATTATGCATAATCAAATAATGGTATAGGTGCCCATTTAAAATAATTTTAGTGATTAGTTGTGAATGCATCTCTCAAATCCACATATAATTTCACTACATATGTTGTTGTTTCAATGAAAATAAAAATAAAGATTAATTTTTTCATGAAAAGTAAGTTTAATAGTAAGAGTTTAACTTATAACTTTAAGATATATAATTCAAATTTCACTTAAGGTTATTGCAAAAAGATTTTTTGTGTCACCATTATTTTACAATAATAACCTTTCCCCAAATTTAAAAAATAAAAAAATCAAATATTGTTTGAATTTTCTATAAAATTTATGATTTATTTATTTTGCAAAAATATTTTTTATTTTGATTTTTTAATATTTATGTTAATTTTACTTGTTATTAAGAAGGCAATAAATTTTTTAAATAATAACAATTGTTTACATCTATAGACACAATAAAAATATTAAAAAATTATATATATTTTTTTAAATCTCCATTAACTGTCATTTCATCTTTTCTTATGATAATATTTCACATTAAAAGTTTCTCATTAAAATAAAATGAATATATATTTTAAAAGTTAAAAAAACAAAATATTTTTACAAAATAAATGAATAGACTTTTTTCTACAATAAACAAAAAGACTGAATTTCCAATTTTTTCGGTATGTAAAGATGTTCCACCAAACTCAAATTTTGAAATTTGCATAATCTCAATTTTGAGTTTGTCCGAACGTTTTTATTTTCATTTCACCAATTAGTGTGCTTACCCATAATCCTGTGGTGGGAGAGTTATTGGAAAAATTAATGAAAATATTGTTTTTTAAAAGTGGCAGGCAAATTTAAATTTGACTTAAATGTAATTTTAATCACCTATTTTATAAAAATTGAAGTTGTTGTCATTACCTTTAAAAATCGAGTTTTTGGTCTCTTTCTTTTATAATTTTCCGAAATTTCCACCCTATCCAATTTTAAAATTATTTTTGCTGATGTATCATATTCATCAATGATGTGGCTATGCTCAATTGTTTGTTATATTATCTATGTCATTAACCTTATTTATTATTTTAAGAATGTATTTATTAAAATAAGTTCAGATTAACAAAGTTTAAATCCGACTTTAAATTAAACGATATGATTAGAAACAAATTAATCAAAAAGATCAAAGAAACAAATTTGTTCTTGTTCGAGAAACCATCAAAGAACTAAATTTAAATTCATAAACCAAATAAAATACATGTTTTGAGATTGTTGAGCAGATTATTGAACCGTAAGACTCTTATGTTGGAATCTTCATCTTTTAAATTTGTCAAACTTAACAAAATTAAGGCGATCAATTTGTTTGTGACTTTGTCTTTTAATTTAGTCATATTTAAACCTATTTTTTAAAATAATAAATAAGGGTTTGTCAAATAATAATAATAATAATAAATAAGGTTTTTTTAGAGTAAAAAGGCTAATGACATGAATAATGTAATATCTCAAATATAGGGTGGGGGTGCAAATACCAAATTTTTTAAATGAGAGAATTAAAAGTTCAATTTTAGCAAAATAAATTATCTAAAAGTGTATTTAAGTCTTTAAATTTTACAAAAAATTTGTAGGTATGAGTAGAATTTGAGGGGGTATGAAATAAATTTTTCTCACGTTGAAACTTGAAAGATAGTACTTATAAGAGTATTGGATTTGAATCCTCTTCTAAGTATGGGCCTCAAAACTTCATCCAGATGTATGCTATGGAACCCAAAATCAATCTTAGATTGGACTTCCAAGATTGAACCTACTTTGAGACTATACTGAACACAAGCTCTACAAACTATAAGCATAGGTGTATGTTTGATTTTAATTTTGGATGTCTTAAAACTGATTCTAGAGGTTTTAATTTTGACACGGCAGATATTTTTGAGTATAATTAACTTTGCCGTTACACTTAATTCTAATTTTAAGTTAAAATTTATAACTTTTTGACTATATACATAATTTTTACACTTGAATTCATTATTCAATATTTATTTGTGTAAATGTGTATCCAAACACATTATTTTACATTCAAATCACTTTACACACTAAGTTGAACATGAGAAATAGCTTATTTAATAAAAACGCGTACCGAATCCAGACTTAAATATAAAGAAGGAAAAAAAGTATATGTAAACCTAATAATCTATGTACTTTTTTACTTATATTTAATGTCAGAGACTCGAAGAGAATTCATGACCAAAGTAAAACACCACTTTCAACAACAACAAAAAGTCAACTGCTTGAACTACATGACAAAATTTTAGCAAGGTGAAGTTCAGGTGTTAAAACACTTGAATACATAACCTTTTTATCCAATACTTAAATAGGAATCACAACTAGGTAGATTGTCAAACTGCACAATCAACTTTACATAACCCTGACAAATAAAAACTATTAACCAAACATTATGTTTTAATTTGGACCCAAAGTAATTCCTAGATGCTACTGCTGCCTACAAGCAAAGAAACAAACTAGGTTAACCATTGTGAAAATGGAAAATAAAAAATTATTAAGGTTATCCCAATACCAGATATATGATGAATTAAACAAGACCATATGATAATAATTAATGCTCCATGGAACACAAGGCACACTCAAACTGCATGGATGGCATTTCCATTCACATCTGAACTCCCACATGCTGGAGTTGCTTGAAAAGCCGACTGTCGTGAAGGTCCTTCTTCGAGTAGTTTACGAGATAGAGTCGAGGGGCCGGCGTCGCCTATAGTTTCTCCTAAACTCAGTTTTGACATGCCAACCAGTTCATCAACATTGATAGGGCTCTTGGAGTGTACTGCGGTTGGCTTCAAGATTTCATGCGTCTCGTTCTTAAGAGCCGGCTCCGGACTGTATCCAGACCAATAGGGAAGAGGAAAAGGGAAGAATGGAGAATAGTATGCCGGATATACTACTGGGAAAGACGATGCTTGTGTGCTGCTGCTATCAGGCTTTAATGGGGCAGAATCTCCATCGTTTGAGTTTGTGGAATCCATGGACTCACATTCTTCGTCAAGCGGGGGAGGGGCGGGCAAAGGGTTGTTGCCTTCTGTTTCAGTCTGTGGCTGATTAGCTGATAAGAAGTCTTGTGGTACCATTGAGGCGTCCGCTGACTGCAAAATCAATATGAAAATACAAGAAATCCAAAAAATGAGAAGGTTCCAAAGGAAAAGGGAAAAGGAAGTTACATAATACTTATAATCTTATCAAATGGTAATGAACAGGTTATGTGGGATCAATTCAATTATATGGAACATAATGTAAAGGAAACGCATATTTCATGTATAGTATTTGCAATAAAAGGGGACAAACTTCATCTGCAACAATATCAAACAAGCTGGAGCGTCTTTTTCGTCTAGATATGTTGCTTTGCCTAATGAAATATTTCTGAGCATGACTGGCCACTTGAGTCGGTGTCCTTGATATAACATAGTTCCTAGCAATTCCACGCCAATCACCTTTGCCCAGCTTCTGCAATCCGAGTAAAAACATTCTATGTTCCTCCTCAGTCCACGGAATGCCTGCATGTAAGAAATTATATATTAAACCTTGACAAATACAACTTATGAAGCACAGATATTGACACGGGCACGATGTTGACACGTCAACACAGTCATAATTTGAAAAAATGAATTAATTGAATGTAATTAAAGTATCGGCGTCGAACACCAGGACACACCTTCGATCAGAGGTGTCAGTGTTACAAAGAATAAAACACAAGAATTTTTCCCTAGTCCTCATTGAAGCCAACAGTAATGTGAACATTGAAAAAAAAACACAAAAATGCATATAAAACTAAACAGTGTCGGCCCAAAACATAGTTTGATGGGGCAAAGGATTTTGGCCTCCAAAAAAGCTCATGTAGTATTAGTGATTAATATTTTTTGAAAATGATAAAGCCTTAAATGCAAGTAAAAATAAAAACCCAAACCCACAGCTCTCACATAAAGCAAAAAGGTTAAAGGTCTATCTCAAAGTATGTTCTAGGCCCTACTCACTCTTGGGTTGGGTCAGCCGTCAAAGCTTGCGCAAAGCATTAGGGGAGGAAATAAGCTTGACATGTTATCATTTAAGAACTTTGTGCCTACTCAGAACTGTTTGTAATGTGAAAAAACTTAAGAAATCACAAAAAAAAAAGTGTGTATTCTGCTAATGCTTGCACATCATTAGGAATGAAAACCTGTGAAGTAGACTCTGACACAGACACGATACATCGATATTGATAACACAGAAAACATAGGACATTGTATATATTAATTAAATAAAATATAAACATTATTTATAAAAGATCTAAATTGAGAATCAAAATATATCTCAAAATTTAAATAGAGAAATTTGTTTAATTACAAAAACATTCTCAAACAAGATAGGAATTAGCATAGTATTTCAGCTTCAGTCATTTGTGCATCTACTACCCAAAAGCTAAAAATAATGTAACTCAATTTAATGTCTTTAACTCCATTTATTGATCATCATTGCTTTGACACATCTTTAACCTTGTAAATGTTCACATGTGTTCAAAGAGTGTCGAAAGTGTCAAGCAAAGAAAAAAAGTTTTATTTTTGGGACACCAGTCTGAGATGTCGATCACGTGTCGAAAACCGACGCATGTCAAACATAGAGACATGCTTAGTCGCAGAAGTGGTCGTGCTTCATAGGTGAAAACTAGCTAGGCATGGTTTTGTGAAACAACTGCCACAGTCTGACATTTAATCTATCATAGTCTTTTGTCAACAAAGCTTTTTTTTTTTTTTTGTAAAATACAAAGCGTAGTTTAAATAGCTGAAACAATGAAATACATGCATACAAATGGACAGCATGCCCCCCATAATTAGGGTAAACTTCTAAAGTAAACAAACAATAACCCAATAGAAACTAAACATGATTTTGAAGCACATGAACATTCAAACTTATGTAATAAATACATATCTATCCATTTCTTAGGCCAACATTCAATATATTTCAGATTCAAAATTTATGCAACAAGCATATGTAGTAGTACAAACATTCCAATAATTCACTCACTAAAAAAAGACAATCACTAATAAAGTTAATCCGTACCTTTCTTGTTTAGTTATTCCCACAGTGATACCAACCAAAAATTTAACAAAAAATAAATTTTTTTTGTCACAATCGTAAATTGTACAAATCCAAACTAAAATCACATAATTAATCCTATATACATAAGTTCATCTAATTGAAAAAGAAAAAGCTCAAAACAGAACTAAATTAAATACTAAAAATTAAAATAACTAAATACTTGAGAATCAAACTCCAAAAGTACGCATGCAAAAAAAAAACGAAGCTTTTAAGAAACAAACCCTTTTTTCTTTCACGTGAAGTAGAAGATGAACCAGCAACAAAATCCTCAGAAGCGTAACCGTCAGCCGCAGCAGCGTGATCAGGGTTTTCACCGGGTGAACCCGGGTTATTTAACCCGGTATGAAGCGGTCCAGACCCGGAACCGGTATAGTGACTAAGATTACCCATACTAGCACTTTTCCGGATCGACCCGTCGGTTAATCGGACTCCGAATAGCTTAACACCGCGGTTCGGACATGTTCGTGAGTTGTGCCCATTGTGGCTACAATGGGAGCAACGTCGGGTCATGGTGTTGTGAACCAGATCGAACGGGAGGGGTAATTTCGGGTTTTGAAGATCCGAATCAGAGGATCCGAGACATGAAATTGGGAGGTTTTAAGGTTAGGAACCACGGAATAGGTTTTTTTTATTTTTTATTTTTTTGTTTTTTTTGGTGTTTTTATTATTTGTGTTTGGTTTGGTCTCCCTTGGGTTTTGTAGATGGGAGAGAAAGAGAGAAAGAGAAACAAAACACAACACTATCCATTTATCTTGTCGCGGATAAAGAGAGGTTTTGATACCATGCTTCGCGTGTGTTTTTCTTGGAACGTGCTTCGTCTTATTTTAACCGTGGATTGCTTTCGTGCTTGTTGACGTGGCGGGCGCACAGAAGTTTCCTACTGTGATTTTATTTTTTTGGAATGACGTGTGAATCGTCAACAAGTTGATCAAACAATTGCTTTTTGACGGAACAAGATTTAACATTGACGGTTTAATTGGTATTAATTGTGAAAGATTTTTATGCCGCAAATCAATCATCTTATCCTTTTTAATTTGGCTGATTTAAACATGGGTCAAACTTTATTTTGTTTATCAGTTGGATTTCGGTTATTAGAACTCCTTTTTTTCGAGAATCAAATAGTTGAGAAAAATAATTATCTATTTTTTACGACATAAATATTGTAAATATCAATTGAGCATACTTCATAGCATAACCATTTGAATTTTTTATTTTAAAAAATAATTTATCACAACAAAATTCATCTAAAATTCAAATGGTGATCAAGTATACTTTGTGTAAGTATAACTTAACTGTTTGAATTATATTGATTCAACAACTTAAATTTTAAAATATATATTACATAAATAAATATTAATAAATTAATAATTAAATTAATTTTCTCAAAACAAGTAAACTACCATCAATATATTTAAGGGATTTAAATCAACAGCAATAACAAGTAAAATTTTATTAATCGTCACTAAAATTTCATATAACTTCTAAGCATCAATTATATCAAAACACTAATGGGCACCTTAGCATATGCTATATTAATGAAACATTACTGTTAAACAGGTATTAAATTTGTTAAATATATACTATAATAGTGTGTATGAATATTTGTCATTTAACATTTATTTTGGGAAAGTATTAATGGAATTTTTTGTTGACAGTATAGCATATATAATATAAAGTATTTAATAATATATTAACATATAAAACTATTTACTTTTTGTAATAATTATAAATAAATCCAATTAAATATTTAAATCTAATTCAGTATGCTTTAAAGTTCCTTATATAGATTATGTATCATACAGCGAATGTAAATTTTGACAAATTTGCTAAGAACTATATAAAATTGAAGAGTTTAATTACTCTATACTTTAAATATAAAAGTTTTAAAATAGTTATAATAAAGTTAAATATTTTTAATAATTTGACAGTTATAATTGGTTGATAATATTAAAAAAAAAATACATATTGATATATATAAATTAATTTTAAATTAAAAATATTTTTTTCATAAATATTATCAGTCAATATATATAAATTTTAGAAGTAACTATTAAGAGAAAGTATGTTAAGTAAAAAAAAATATATTGAAAAGTCTATAATTTTGTAGATTTAATTGCATTTTTATTTTTCTACTATTACTAATTCGTAAAATGGATTCTCTTATTAATTAAATTATAAAAATAAATAATTTTATAAGATAAAATTAAAGTTTATAAAGATTTTATTATAATTTTATAAATGATAATTATTCAATATTATTATATTTTATGTTATACCGTTTAAAATATATTAAATTATTATGTTGTAGTAAAAAATTTATATAAAAAAAAACACAAAAATGATTGAATTTTAAATTAAAGAAATCAATTTAAGGAATTGAAAAAATAAAAACATTAAAATTACAATTAAACAAATATTTACCAATGAAAATGTGTACAATATTTTTATTTAGTCAAGGGAAACTGTGTTGTCAAGACCGCGTTATTGACTTTTTTATTTTTCATATATTAATATATTATAGTAAAAATTATTAATATATTAATTAATTATTACAATATAATTGTATTATTATAACCTCAGAGTATTTGAATGGGATAATACAATTGTTGATAATATTAATTTTTTTCCGGTGTTTCGTTGATGAAAATAATATGATCCCGTTAGTATAATTCAATTTTACAATTAATATAGATAAAAATTATTAATTTTATTATTTCACTTGTAACTATAATTTAAAATAATTATTGAATCAAAAATTTATTTTAATGGTTAATATAAAATTATTTATATCGATAGTACATATCTATTAATTAAACTTTTCGATAATACTTTTAAGTTTGAATTCATTTATAAAAATTATTACTTTTTTTGATACCAATTGTTTTATACTATAACATAAATTGGTAAGAAATTAGTTTCTTTAAAATTATATTAGATTATTTTTAATAATTATTTTATTTACGTTATTTCTTAATAATTATTTTACTTTATATAGTAAGAAGAAATTTAATTTCATGAGAGATCATTTGAGAGAAAGACAATAATCATAACATTCACAAATCGTAACCATCTAGTGTTTCATTTATGGTTAATAGTTTATAAGTTGTGAAATCAATGGCCGCACCAAATCCAAAAGCTGGAATATGACTGGGATAGGAATCTTTCCACAAATGCTTATCACTCGATTATTATTAATGGACAGTTAGGATAAAATTAAGAAAGGTTCGTGAACATCCATCCAGATGTCATACACAATTACAAATTCAATGGATTATATATATAATATTCTGCTAACAACTTGATAGAATTTTAATATTTCATTAATATTTTCCTTATAAGTATATATATTTTAAAGTTTGTTAACAACTTTATAGGAATTTTAATATTTAATAAAATATTTTCCTTATAATAGTACTAGCATCAACACCGCTACCACAAGCTCATGGAGTCACGGTCATTGATTTGTTTGTGTGTCTGCTTTTTTTCAGTCTCATGTTTTTTTCTTCTTTTTTCAATCTTCGATTAGTTAAAAAGAATGACATAATTACTACGAGCAGTTTAAATCAAAAGTAAAATTGAAAAAAAAGAGTCGCACAAATATTAGTATCCTTCAATTATTTGACGTGTTAAAGAATGCTAAATTCATAAATAAAATAATTTTATTACATTTCTAAAATATTGCAACTCATTTGTTACATATTAAAAAAGTTATTTTATTATTATAAATTTTAACATAGTAAAAATTATTTATTAAAAATAATATTTTTAAAATTATAAGAAACAACGTCTTCTTTATTTTAAACATTTCTTAAAATCTTACTATAGCAAAAATTAAATAGATACTTAATATAAATTTTTATGAAAACTTATTTAATTATTTTTAAAAAATTATGCTAAAGAAAAAAAATATTTTAAAAATCGTTTCTAGAAAAAAATATAACAAACCGGGCCTTTAAAACAAAGCTATCCAAAAAATTTGGTGGAGGTGGGGAGTATGTTTAGAGTATTTGGTGGCAGTAATAGATAAACACGACATGCTATACATGATTGAATATACTATAATATTATGTCTTAATTTTGTAGTTGAAAAATTAATAAGTTAACTTTGTGACTTTATCCTATATCATGAATTTCAAGTAAAATTATTGGGAAAATACATTTAAAAAAAATTAAAATTAATATATATATATATATATATATAATTGATATTATACTTATAAGTATATAAGTATTAATTTAAATTTTGATAATAAATAAAATTATTAATTTTGGCTAAAGAATGACGGTATTTATTTATTCAAATCAATAAAATACATTGATACAATATAAATTTAAATTTGCTAAAATAAAAAAGAATGAATTTACGAATAAATTCATAACATCCAAATTAATAATACAAAACAAAAATTTAGCATAAAATGACAACGTGTTTACAAATATGAAAAAATTCGAATATTTATAATATCTATGTCACTATATCCATATCATTAATAACGTCAAATTCATTTTATTGAAACTTGTAATGGATCATATATCTAAACCAAACGAACACAATATCAAAAAAAATGAAAACACAAAAAATACTACACTAAATGAGAACAAAAAAAAGTCATATACTTAAATGAAGATGAAATCACAAAATAAAAAAAACGAAAAAAATAAATTATATGGAATCAACTTATTTAAATAAATAACAATTAAGAAATATTATTTCGAATTAAAAAATATTATAAATCATTCATTTATATATCTATAATCCTGTCATTATTTATTTATCAATAAAAATCAAACATAAGATATTATAAGACCTTATCATATCTATATTTTCTATTTATCAAACTCTCTTATCTTATCCGAATATATCTTATCCTAATCACCAAATAATTAGACAATGTCTAAATTTTGGAGGGACACTACAAAAATTTATATGTTTGTACAATTGAAAGGCTTAATTAAGTACTTGAAAAATATAGTGAATTTATAATTACAAATGATATTTTTAATGATGAGATAATTGAAAATAAAATAGTTATGATGACATTGATTGTATTTTATAGAATAATTTAAATTATTTTTGCTACTTTAATATGTTGAAAGATGCTTTTTTTTTTAAAATAAAATTGAAATTGTTTGAATTTTATTTATGATCTATTATGTCATGAAGTAATTATTTTTGCATTGGTTCTCTCTACTAAAATTTATCATGTTGAAGACACTATCAAACATTAAATATAAATATTTATTTCAGTTGAAATTGGAATCACGACTCCCTTATTAGCATGCCGTAAGAGATTAGCTCATTTAACTAAATATTTAATCCTAGTCGATTTTTACAAATTAAATCAAATAGTCTTACTTTAAATGATAATATTTATATAATTAAGAAAAAGTATTTTATAATTTAGTTTAGAATACCCAAACATTTGAGATGCCTGTCACGAATGTTCTTAGACCAAAACCTATGGCATTTGAATATACAATTTGATTAAGTAATTAATAAATAATTTTATCATTATAGAATTTATGTATAAATCATTCAATATTATCAATAATAAGCTCGATAATAATGTGACACGACAACGACCAACAATCTTACAATTGTGTGAGAGTTTTAAAGCAGTAATAGATGAGATTTTAGTAAGTAATTTATTCAAAATGAAGCAAGTATTTTAATTAATATATCCATGTGTGGAATATTTGACTAGACTTTAAGATCCCTTTCAGAACCATATATGATCTTGAACCGTTCATTCAAATAGTCCCCACTACGTATTGGAGGGAATCTGCAAACAACATTCACAAAAAGCTTATATAAACATATTGCGTGTAAAATTCAGATTTATATGCAGCTTTCAATAAAGAAGATAAAGGGAGTTTATAAATAAATCTTTGACGGTCCTTTAGTCTAAGTATGGATCTGTACCTCTACCTTTTATTAAAGATAAACTTTTGGCTTAGTTAGCTTTTTAATTACTACATTTTCAAGCTTTTATTTTTAAATTTTTAATCTTTGATATCTGAGTCTCAATATTTTTGATAAAGAATGTTAACTTGGAAGTTAGAACTATCCTTTTTTAGATGGATTGTATTTATCTGATCTAAAGTGAGGGGTATTGTGTTGCTCACTAGCTTGTGAGGTTGGCTTTTGTTAAGCCCAATCTCATGTGGTTGAATACACCCCCATAAATCATGTATTTGTTATCCCATTATATTTTTAAAAACTTATAACTATTAAATTATGTGATATGGTTAAAGGCTTTATAAAATAGCATTGTAACATCAAATATTAAATAAGTTCACACTTCTAAATAAAGAATTTTAATTTTTTTAAAACAAAACATGAGTAACTAATTCATGGTAACTTTTAAGCACCGAAAGTTTAAATGTTTATATTTAATTTATTTTTTGTTAAAAAATTTAATGTTTTGTAAGTGAATGTTTATATTATCTTGAACATAACTGAACATGAAAAGTTTTTGGAACTAAAGATTTAAGATTTTTTTTAAAAAGACTAAAATCAAAATATTTAAACTTAAATTTCATATTTGAACTTAAATTTAATATATTTATATTATTGAAACTGTCAAGTATTTTCTAAATTCATAATTATTCTATTTAAGTGACCATGTAATGAATAAAATTTCACATTATTCATATCAATTGTCCACAAATATTGACATGCCATCGATATTTTATTTGATCGGGTATAGTTTTTTTCTCTTCTATGTATCGAATTTGGAACAGGGGAACAGAGTAGAGGAGTGGACTACAAATTATCACGTACAAATCACGAGGCACGTTTTTTAATCCTACTTGTAATTAGTACTATTAATTAACAGATAAGTATGACCTCAACACAGGATATGGATGAGTTTTGCCACATCATCACGTAACAAAATTGAGTTAACTGTGGGGACTAAAATTGGTTTCCTTTAAACAGTGAGGGGCCAGAAGCTAGTTATAAATTCCAGAAGGATGAAAACAAAAAGGTTACTACATTATATTATTTACTTATAAGGATAAGAAGATAATATTTTAACATGAGATGATGTGATATTTTTGCCACATCATGACTTAACAACAACTAATTTAACACTTAAAACTAAAAGTGGTCACTTTTAAATAACCAAAACAAAAACTCATATTTATATGGATTTAAAACATAAAATATATTGAAAAAATTAATAATGTAAAGTGATACTATTATTTTATAATAATGCAATTTTTTTAATAAAAAAATTATAACGTTATTGTTAAAGTTTTTTTACATACATGTGTCTTTTCTACATGAAATTTTTATTTCTTTCAAATATTAAATATAGACACTCGCCGCACTTTGGGTCGTAGAAATCTGTTTCCTTCCCCTAATATTTAAGTCAATTTTTCTTTTAGCTATCTCAAAATTGAACTCATTTTTGTGCTTAGACATATATTAGAGTCTTAATCCAGTTTTGATAATACTTTTTCTTTACCTGGGGGGAGTTGATTCACTGCAGCAACTTTCAAAACATTCCACTACACAGTCTGAGAATCAGAGAAGTAATAATTACCAAATAACGTTCTTTTCCTGTTGGCATAACTCTGTGAAGTGTTGAATATTGATAAAAGAAATAGATTTTTTCTAAGTTGTTGGATTGGATTATGGAATTTACTGGTATACACAACTTGTCCACCTCTCCATCATATCTCCAATGTTCACAATTAAGGCCCTGCAGATACAAACACAAAACATCTAACACTATTTACAAAGCGCTTTAGAGATTAACTTAATTACCCTTCTACATTAGGAACATCGTCCCATACCTGAGGTTGCTTTAACTTCTCCTTGCAGATCTTTAAATATAAATCATTAAGTCATTGTTTATATGATAATGTTGTTAGATAATGTTATTATATATATATTAATTGTAACCCTATTAACTGAAGTTTGTTTCATTTATGTTATGAAACCTTAGGGTGGTTACCTCTCTTCTTTTTCTTTTCATTGTTAACATGGTATCAAAGAGCTTTGGTTGATTTTGGAATCTACAGAACAGAGAGATTATTTTGATAGGAAAAGCAACCACCAAAAAAGAAAAGAGAAGAGTAACCTTGTTCCCGATTTTATTAAATTAGTTTCACAAAAACATCGATTGCGCATTCGTCAACCCTTGGATCAGACTGATTTTTTGACAGCAGGTTCGCAACATTCAGGTCTTCGTCTTCAATGGTCGGATCGGCGAAACAACGTCTGTAGGGGGAGAAATCGGGCATGCACAGCACTAGATTATCCCTAATTTATTTTGTCTCAGTGGTTGTGTTTTTCGTATTTTCCTGTCATTATTTGTTATGGCTGGTGCTAAGGATGTTTCTCTTCAAACACATTGGAAAACACATTGTCCGAAATTGAGGAGAGCACATAAGAAGAATTTTAGGGTGCCATCGTCCAATGTTGTTGCTTATGCTCCTTCTCCCATTGGCTCTAGTCTGGTTCTGTATACTCATCTGAGACTGCTTCCCAAATATCTGATATTGCAGAACAACTTAAAAAAAAAACAGCTTGTTTGTTATGATCAGTATTAATGAGTTGATTTTGGTTTGATTCACATGCTTTCAATTGTTGTGGTTCTTTGCTGATTTGGTTGGTAATTTAATTGTTCGTCTCTCATATCTCTTTGGTTGATTTCTTCTGTGTTGTCGCTCTCTCTGTTACTTCTTCTGTTTGATTGCTCCTCTCTCTAGTGATTTGCTTTGTTGCTTCTCTCCATATTGATTGTTCTATTTGTTTGCTCTTCTCTCATGTGGTTCATCTATTTGGTTGCTTCTCTCTTTGTTTAGTTTAGTTTGGTTTGTTTTGATTTGGTTTCATGGTGCTACTTATTTGGTTGTTCCTATCTGTTGATTTTGATATGGTTGTTGTTTCTTTTTTTGATCGCTCCTTTTTCGGTTTGATTTTTTGTTGGTTTGGTTCTTCTCTTGATTGTGACTATTTGATATGATTTCTTGTTGGTTTGGTTTTTCTCTTTATTGTGATTGTTTGGTATAGTTAATGATCCTCTCTTTGGCTCCTGCTTCTTCTTTCGTTGCTTCTCTCTTTGTTGGTTCTTCTCTTTAATTGTTGCTTCTTCTTTGGTGACATCCCTCTTGTCCCCCCGGCTGTCCAACAACCTTCTGCGATTGTTGATCCTCCTCATTACCCCTCTCGTCAACTTTTTCTGAGTCATCTTCCAATAAAGAGGTTGTTCTTGATCCTCTTTGGCAGCAAGCTATGGCAGAAGAACTATCTGCATTGCCCAAAACCAATACTTGGGAATTAGTACCCCTTCCTCTTGGAAAACGTGCTATTGGGTATCGTTGGGTATACAAGATCAAAACTCGTCATCATCTTCAGCATGGAACCATTACTTTACCGTTTGTCTCTTCTTCTTTACAGATTGCTGATTTGTTCACAAAGATGCATTCCATTAAACGTTTTCGTTTTTTAGTTGACAAACTATCGATGCTCCACATTAATGCATCGTGAGTTTGAGGGGAGATGTTAGATAATGTTATTATATATTAGTAGTAAGGGTATTTTAGACACTTTTGTTTTTTTTATGTATATAATAATTGTAACCCTATTAACTGAAGTTTGGTTCATTCTATGTTATGAAACTTTAGAGTGATTGTCTCTCTTATTTTTCTTTTCATTGTTAACACATGCCATAATCTGAATGAGGAGAGGCATCACATATACATAGGTTACTAAATAAGTAACAAGAGTGTGTGCAAAAAAAACAATTACGCACATTAGAAATAATTATTAAATATACCATATGATTCATTAAATTGTTACTTACGAATGTTGAGAAAATAAAGGAAATGGTAATAAACCTTGATAGCGCAAAAGTCGAAGAAAAGCTTCGGGTGTGTTTAAGTCATTTATCTTGTCAAAGTAATCTTCATTAAGATTCAAAGACAAGGCAATTAGAGACAACAACTTTTTGCCAGCTGACCTGTAGCAGCATATAACAAAAATATTTAAATTCTAAACTGTTCAATAAAAGAAAAAACAAAGAAGAGTATTGAGTTTGAATCACAGAGTCTCGTGAGAATAGTTCTTTATAATAAATAGGCAACAGAATTGAAGGGTAATAACCTTACTGTATTTTCCAAAATAAGGATTCCCTTGTGGACCTCCAATTTGGCAGTAAATCTGTAGTGTCCATGCCAGAAAAAAATACGTCTAGTAAAGTTCATATGTAAGAATTAGCAAAACCATGTGCACAAAATTTTGATTCCTAATTAAGAATGAACAGAAAGGAAATTCATACCCTCATAAGGCCATTGATTGAGACGAACACTAGTGGTATCTGCTAAAGAGCTAATGTAATAGCTTTCTTTTGGATCACCTGCTTATAAGGAATGATCAAATGTTTTTTATCATTCACAAAATTAAACAATTTTACACATTTTTCTTGCAGGGTTGCTAAATACCAAAAAGGAGCATGGTAATAAACTATAAACAATGTTTGAGGAAAAATTACTTAAAAATGTAGAATGAACCTTTTATTGTTGAATAACAAAATACATGTGAATCACTCGATTATTTTTTTTTTAAGTAAACTCAATCACCGTTTTAATTTTTGAAATTGTATTGTCAAAACAATTATTTTTTAAATTAACAATTTTTAAAATGTTTCTTCAAATTAAGAATACTTTATTAGAGATTATTGAAATCAAGAGTTTAAACAAATTTATTTATATTTATATTACCTCTTATAATAACAATAATATTATAAATAATATATCCATGATATATAATTATATAATACAATAAATGTATCAATAACTCAAAAGTTCAACTCAATTATCTGATATGAAAAAAAGGATTCAAAAAACTATGTTAAAAAATATCTATGAATTTACCTGATTTTCTCGAGTATAAGTCCAATTGATTAAAATTAGTAAGATTCGTAAACTTGTTAAAAATTCGAGTTTACATATGAGTCAACTCAAAATTAATATTTTGACTTATGAAATTGTACGATTTAATAAGTTAACTTGATATTTTAACAATGATAATTTATTTATGGCAAATGTAGCTTCTAAAATTGATATTAAATTCGGTGCAGTAATTGTGTGACGCAGTTATTGCTATCAATCGTCCAATCAAAAGTGAATAGTCGACAATAAAAATTAATTTTATTATTATATAATTTGAATTGTTTCATATCAAATTAATTGTCAAGATTTTTTATTGTGTTCAGTTTTTTTTCAACGGTCCAAATCCTCTAAAATTGTTCGTAAAAGACAAATGTGATTGTTTTTTTATTTTATTTTTACTGATCTTATGGATTATTTTAAAATTCTACTAATTTTATGGTTAATTTTTTTAGGTTTAATTCATATGCAGTTATGTTCTAAATATGTTAAACACTAGACTAAGTTCTATTAGATATTTTAGTTAAATTTTAGAAGGATTTAGGTTGATTCATTGTGGTGAGTCATTGTTATGAAATATGTTTTCTTTTATATTTTTTTGTCTTATCATCATAAATAACTTACACAAATACGAGGTATCGAGTTTGAACTTTGTCCAATCTAATTTGTCAGTTGAGCTAAGACTTAAGGATTTATTCGATGTTTTCTTCTATTCTATAAATAAGAAATTAATAATTATAGTAATTACTAAAAAAAATATAGAAAGTAGTTTTTAAAATAACTTTAACATTAATTTTTTTAATCTCTTTTAGAATATTTCATCACCCATCAATGTAGTTCTAATAAAAGTACATTATAGTGTCATGGTAAAAAATATACTACTAATTAATCAATAATAGTTAAATATAATTTTTCACAATTATGATTTATTATGCTGATGTATATGTTAGAACATTTACATCAACAAATAATACATCAGCTTTGACTTAGATGTAACAAGTCATTTTTATCTGAAGTAAAATATCTTTTCTACACTAAAAAAAAGTATGAAAATTGAACTTAAAAAGTAAATTAGTAATCGAGTCTAAAAAATAAATATTCTAAATGTATATTGATTTTACAATAAAAATGATAAAATTACGGTGACGACCCTGATGTTGCAATCACACCAGAAAACATAGACTAAAAATACATCTGATTAATTTTGAAAAGGAAAAGAAAGATACCTTTGGAGAGTGAAGTAGGGTCAAGTTTTTGAGCATAAAGAGGAGTGTAACCTCTATAGTCCTTGCGAGACAAGTTAATTTTGTGTTGGAGTGGAAGTCAGAAGAACTTAGCACTCTCGTCAAACACTTGCTTCTTAAAATCCTCCTCCACACCGTGGTTCACAAGGTAAAATAATAACAATAAATTGTTCTTTAAATTATTAATTATCGAACTAATAATAATAATAATAATAATAATAATAATAATAATAATAATAATATACAAAATTAATATATCATATATACCCCATGTATGTGTCCATCCAATCTCGATTATATAGAGAGAAAAATTTAAAATATTTATTTATTAGTAAAATAATTGATAACTAACTATTAACCATCATTTTATAATTTTTTTTTAATTTGATTAATATAATCTTATATTTAAGGATGGAGCTAAACCGTTGTTATTTTTTTTTTAGCTGTTGATAATTGAACTTTTATTAAGAATGATATGAACCTAGCATTGCGGTGAGAAAATTTACCAACTTTTACGAAGGATTGTAGAGATATCGTACCCAATCATTTGCTAGAGAGGTTGGACTAAAATACCTTTCAAATTCTACAAACAAAAAATTAGAAAGAAAAAAAAAATAACGTGTAAATTGTAGACTTTAGAAACCTATGATTATTACATAAAGATATATTAAAGGACATACCCTCAAGTATACACTTGTAACAAATTATACAAAAATTATTACAATCACTCAGCTGAGTACAAATTCTTAATGTGAAAGAAACCTGCTTCTTCGTCTTAAATGTCCCTCTTGCAAAAGATGCAAATTATGAAGTTGTGGTAAAAGAACTTTACCACGTAAATATTGAATGGCCACTCATGCAATTTAGTACTTCATGTTGTCGGCTATTGGACGGTGCAAACAACTGAACAGCGCACGATTCCAATAAGTGAGGATACCAAATTTTATTTTTTATACTGATAAAATGAGAGTAATTTTATGTTAGATATATTTTTAACATTACAAAATTACGTCATTTTAAATTTAATTTCTATAAAAAAAATTATTTATTTATAATCTTTATTTTAGTTTTATACAGAATTTTTTAAGGACTAACAATATCACTTTTTACCAAAAAAAAAACAAATCAAAATAGAGACAAAAAAAAATAGTGATTAAAAACTTAATTATTTTTTGAAACTCGTGTATTTCAAAAAATTTAAACTTTGTATATTGAAAAATATTTTTTAAGTTTTTCGATACACAAATGTATATTTGTGTATAAATAAAAACTTAGAAATAGTTTTTCAGTGCATAAATATGTTTTAGTAAGATTTATAATTTAAACACTAAACTTTGTGGATTAAAGAATTTTTTTAAAATTTTTCAATACACAAATTTGTTTCAAATAATTTAACATTTATGTACCTAAATATTTTTTTTAAAATTTTCCTATACAAAGTTATATTTTTTTAAAAAAAAAATGTGTTTAAAAAAACATGTTTTGTTTTTTATGTTTTACGAAATTCAAATTGAATTTAATGAAATAACTTTTTTTAATATATATAAATAATATAGATTGGGAGTATAAGTCCGAGGGTGCATGAAATTTTTTTCCACCATTTTCCATATGTTGCAAAACGTATGTTTCGGATTTTTTTTCCTTTCTTGGCCCATACGTCATCAGGGCCACTCAAGTAAAAAGTAGGTGGAACCCGTGCGACAATATTTGTTGAGAAAATTATACATACACGTTTTGTTTTGACTACGAAAGTTATATACTTTGAAATGGGCGATATACGAAAAAATATTACTCTATTTACTCTTTTATATAAAAGATGGTCTATTTAAAATTTAATGAATACAAATTAATGTATCTAATTTATAACATAATTCGAATACATAAATTTTTATTGATTAAATTTTAATATAATATTTTAATTAAAAAATACCATTGAAGTATATAGGAGTATTAGTTAGCTCTCTCATACGGGATGGGTTGGCATGGCCCACGTTGACCAAACAAAGTCCATTACATTAATTTGTAGGAAGTTGTTGAACAAAAAAAAAAAATTGAGTAGGGAGTTTCTTTTCTCCCTTCTCAGCTTTTCTGAAAAGTTCCTAAAACTACATTCAAATCTGTTAATTTAACGTATATTTTATACATTTAGATTTAGCTAATTTAAATATAATTTAGAAGTGTTTGAAAATATTTAAGAAGAGAAAATAAACTTTTAAATGAGTAAGATTGGATATAACTGTTTATTAATGAACTGCAATTTATTAAGTCTATAGTTCAATCATAGTTCAACCATTATAGGCTATAAAAAATCCAAAGAAGAATAAAAAGAACATTATGCAGGCTAATAAGTCACTCGATTTCATTTTTCTTTTTCTGATTTATTCAACTATTTTATTTTTATATCACTTTTCTATATTTATTTGGTTAGATATAATTGGATGCAAGTATAGTTTTTTACCATAACACTAAATATTAATTGAATTCGAATTTTATTCCTTTAGTTGAACAAAATAAGTAATTCATAATGGTTAAACTTTAAAAGTTTTAGCTAAATATATGTCAATTTATTATGTTTATAGATTTAAATTTTCTTTTATTAATAAATTTTTAAATTAGATAATACTAATCGTTAAACCTTTTATTAATATTATTATTTCAAAAATCAAATTAAGATGTCGAAATTGGGACGACTCCAGGTCCAATGGCCATATTGCACCAACCGATTATTCGTTTGGGCTAATTAGACCGTGTTAAAAGGTCAAGATTGCTATTTAAACTTGTTTATTTTAGCTCAATTTGTGCTAAAATATTGGCTAATAGGTCATTCTATTGAATCCAATCAATTTTGAAAATTCTGTATAATTGTGTGTATTCTTTTGAAATTGATAACTTTAATATTATTAACATAATATAATTTAATGACACTAAAAGTGGTGACACATTTTAATATCTTTCAAAATTATTGAAATAGTGTACATTAGTTATATATTGATATTTTTTATAATCTATATCAGAAAGGTATTAGGTCTTCACCATGCTATCAAATGAGTTGTTGACATAAATGGAGAATATCATTTTTGAGGTTGATTGAAAGCTTGTGGTATACAAGACAATTATGGTAAAGAGGATATCTTATAGTTTGTTGTTTTGCTTGAGGAGTGCAGGAAATTTATAAAATTTTACTGTAAAAACTCTTATGTAAAATATCTTATGTAAAACTTTTATGTAAAAATTCTTAAGTAAAACTCTTTTTTGTAAAAACTCTTATGTAAAATTTTTTATGTAAAATTTTATTGTAATAACTCTTGTGTAAAAACTCTTACGTAAAATTCAATATTTATTTTTATGAATTTTGGAAGAATTCAATATTCATGTATTTCTTATAGATTGCACAAATAATTATTTTCTGTGAGTTTTTTCACAAATGTGTCTAACATTAAGAACATTCTTGTTTTCATACTATCTTTTTTTATCAGTTTTAGAATTCACCTTTCAACTTTAAAATGATTTTTACAGTTACCTTCTAGTCTAAAAAATATTTTTATAATTCACCTTTTGATAACTAAAATGATTTTACAACATACTCAAATTATCTTAAGAGATAGACTTGAATTTCAAATGATGAATATGATAAAGAAGTTTATGATTAAAATCTACTCAACACTTGTTTGAGATTAATTATAAATAATAACTCAATAAAGGAAATCTTGAATATAATAAGAGAGAGTTGGAGTTTTACTTGAGTGAAGAGTTTTATTGTTTGAGTATGATTGTTTAAGTATGAAATGATTGCCTTAAAATTGTTTGACGTTGTCTTCTCCTTGATGTTGCTTTCGTAGATGAGGAAAAAGTTTTAAAAATGTTCAATATAGTCGTTACTAAACCAAACAAACAGTTTGTCCAGATTGAGTTTTATTAGGCACGTGTGTTATTTGATCCATAACGTTCTTCTACATATCTAGAATGTTCTTGGTTCTGTGTTGTATGGAAAACGTGAAAGAGTGATTGAATGGTTGTGACATGTCAATTCTTTGTCTCATAAGCATGTTGAGCTTTCTGCAAAAAGTGCAGCAACAATGTATCATTGTCTTTGCTCACAATTCATCACTTTGGAGATCAATCGGAAGGCTTTTTGTTTCTTTGGGTTTTCAGCTTGATATGTGAGTTTGATTAGTGATTTGAGTAGTTTTAATATTCTTTAACTTGATGTTTGAACTATGGAGAATGTTCTATTTTTATTATGTATTTAAAAAGGAATAATTAGAATGCTCCTTTATAGACTAGAATGTTCTTTTATAAAAACCATAATGTTCCTTTATAAACTAAAACGTTCTTTTATAAATTAGAATATTCTTGTAATCAATCTTCAGTTCAAGTAAGACATGATGTTCTTGATTTATTTCATGGCGAGAACGTTGTATGAACGTATTTGATCACCTATCTTTAAATAAATCACTCAAAAATACAAGTTAAATACAAACATAATTAGTGATTAATTAACTATTTGTTTATCCTCAAAACACTTGATTTGGGTTTTTGTCTCAACAAATTGATTTATAAATAATTTCCTATTTTATTTATTTTTAAAGAATGACAATTAATTAAATTTGATTTCTATTTTAGTTACAGTTTAATAGCCCGTTATAAATAAAAAAATTAATTGAATATTAAGTGAAATTGATTATATCATTATATTTTGAATATGAAATGTTTTTATTGTATATAAATTATAACATTATTACTACATTTATTTCTCATAATTTTGTTTCTTTTATTTTATGTTTATCATTGTCACGACCCAAAAATTTAATGTCGTGACTGGCGCACAAGCTATACTCCTAGCCTGGCAAGCCTATCAACTAACTTAACAATTAAACAACTAAATCGCTTTTAACCATTTAAAAATATATATATGCTTTTTCTCGAAATTTCGACAGAGTATCCTCTGTAATTTCAACATTTCCAAATTTTGTAAAATCCCTGTTCAGCTTTCAATCCAGTCATAATTCAGATAACATAATCAAATTGCATAATACACTTCCCAAAAAAAACTAAATAGACTTTCTAGACTCCAAAATAGCTGCAATTTACATAGACTCAACAAATGTTACAAAAATGGTCATCGATCAAAGAGGCCTACCAAAAAAGAAGTATGTTGAGACTTGAATCAAATAATAGATTCCTACTCAGCTGCTTGCGAATCTGGAAAAAAAAAAAAAAACAACATGAAGGGTAAGTCACAAAGACTTAGTGAGGAGACAACAACTACCATCAATTAGATGGGAAACACAAAAGGCACGAATAACTGTTTAACCGCTTGAAAAATATTAGAATCCAGTGAATAACGAAACGAAATCAAAATGAACAACCTTAATATCATTATAAAAATCAAACAAGTAATAATACAAATTTTTTAGAACCAAGAGGCGACTTTATATCATTGATAGCTCTTTCCTCCTAAAGGTGGCATTTCCCTTAGGGGCGGCTCCATCTAACGGATGGCCCTCTCTTCTCAATCCCGCAACGCATCATCACATATCAATTAGGGAGCTTACATCTCGTTGATAGCCCTCTCCTCCTACGGATGACCTCTCTCATAGGGGCGGCTCCATCTAACGGTTAACTCTCCCTAATCAACACGTGGTAACTAGGTGTACCTAACGCAATTAACGATTTACTAACAATAACACCGATTTTCCAAAACGCGCATTTAAAATCATTTCATCGTAATTCATGAAAAAAACATATTCAATCGCATAACAATTCAATATTTAAATACTTTAACTCGTACATAAGTCAAATTAATAACATATTATATAACAACGATCGTTAAATTAAATAATTGACGAAATCGCGATAAAATTCAAAGGTTGTGTTTCCCAAATTTTTCAATAAATACTTTAATATAGAAAACAAGTAAAATAATAATAATAGCAGTATAAAATATATGCCGATGATCGTCGTCAACTCACAGTTATGGAGAATCGTCTAAGTTTGCTCTCCAACAACTCTCAGAGTAGCCGGCAAGGTCTCAGTTGACAAATCTGAGTATTAAAAATATTTGCAAGACTTTAGAAAAATCTATTCTAAAGTTTAGCTAACTCTAGGAAACCATGAAAATCATTTAAATATACTCTAAGCACAAAATAATATTTTTACTCAAATCTACATTTTTCTATGAATTCATACTTGGATTAGAGTTGTGCATTTACCTCAATGAGTCTCAATAAACCACTCTCAAGAGATGGGTACCCTTTTCCTTCCTTAGAACACAAACCCTAACCCAAAAATTATACCCAAGAACTTGGGAAAATATGTGGAAGCTTGCTTAGAGAGTGTATACCATTTCCATGGGTTTATTGTGGCTTTAAATGAGAGAAAGAAGAAGAAGAAGAAAAGAGAAGAAAAGAAAATGAAAATGGAGAAGGATGGGTTGCTGAGAGAGAGGGAAGAAGGGAGAAGAGTGAAATGAAAAAAGAAAAGGGAAAAGTAGGTTTTATTATTATTATTATTATTATTATTATTATTATTATTATTATTATTATTATTATATATATTTTCATTTATAAGGGACACGGGGCGTGTCAATCATGTATTTATATTTCATATAAATATTTAATATTTCTTTTCATTCATCTTATAGGTTTTATTCTAATATTTTAATCTTCTATATTGCACAATAAATTTGTTGAGAATTTTATCTAGTTTGTATAATTATGATATATTTGTTATTCTTAATTGATAAATTTTAGAATAATTTAACAATGAAGTATCTCCAAAGAATTGCAAGAGTGTGATTTTCGTAAGTCACTATTTATGAAGATTTTTATATAGTTTTTGAAAAACTAAGAGTTTAAAACATCCACGAAGGATTGTGACGATGATTTATGACATAGTTTTGAATGAACTGAAAATTTAATAGTGAAGCATCCATGTATGATTGATTAAAGAATTATTTCTTTTGTTCGTTGTTTGTAAAGATAATTTGTAGTATATTTTTTAAAGAATTAAAATTTTAATATTAAAATATCTACGTTATATTAAATTTTAATTTCCAAAAATAGGACGGTTTAAATATATACATGTATGCCAATATATATATATATATATATATATATATATATATATATATATATATATATCATATATTACACACAACAGTTTTTTTTATATATATATATATATATATATATATATATATATATATATATCATGTATTAGTCACAACAGTTTTTTTTATAAATAAATTACATTCAATCATATTTTATTGAAGGAAATACAATGTTTGTGTAAAATTATACTTGCACATTTACCTAATCAAAATTAATAATTTTTTCATGTCCATTTAAAATAATTTTTTTAATTGTTGAAATTAAAAATTATGGTTGATCGTATTATTTCAGTCTTCTTTCATATCCATTAAATGTGAAATAGGCTAGAACATTCGACAAATGTCTAAGTATTACAAAAAATTAGTTCGACCCAATATATTCCCCGATACTTACCACGCATACTAAGCCCAAGCACCTCACACAACAAAACTCAACCGCTTCAATCTTCCACTATGTAATGGTCGATGTTGGAAGTGTTTGTGCAGTTAACTGATTACAACAAGAGTATCTTGTTGTGAGTATCTTCCAATCTTTAGCATAACCTTGATTGTGGATTGCACCAGATTTCAGCAAAGCATCATTGATCATTAGATGAATATTGTTGGTTGCGATCAATCCCCATGACTATTGTGAAATCAGACAACATCACTGCCCACAATGTGGCGTTACCGTGTGGTTATAGTTGGAAGCATTTTGTGGCTATTGGAAGGTAAAAGTAGAAAAGCACAAGCGAAAAAATTTACAAACACTGAGTTTTTTTTGTGGCCACCAGAAATATGTTTGACATTGTTGGACTAAATCTAATAGAGATGTTAACAATCATAGGAGAGAGTAATGGTTTTTTTTTTCTTCATCTTTTTTCAATTTGTATTGTGTCAACTAAGTCTTGTGACAATATCCTTTACAATGGAACATTGACGGTGGAGTGGAGATCAGTGGCGGATCTTGCACAAGATATCGGGGGGAACTCGTGAACGATGAGTATTAACTAAAATATTATAATTAAAATTCTTAAAAGTTATATATTATTTTTAGAGTTTCACAGAATTAATACATAGTCGATAAGTTGAAAAAGTTAGAATTTCAATTCTTACAAATTTTACAATTTTCAATCACACAATTCACACAAGTTTTTAGAATTTCATACAATTTAATTAAATAAAATATATCTATTTTACTATTTTCGTCTTTATTGAAAACTCTTCTTGAAAAATGCATCAATTTTCTTATGTTTAAACATTGTGTCACTTCTAAAAGAATACATAAATTAATTAAAAAAAATTCACAATTAAAAAATAGTATCTCACTATATCATATATCAATTGTTAACATGTATAAATTTGTTAATAAGTAGCAGTTGAGTTGCTAACTAAAGTGTTAGAATTTGTCTGTTTGTTATTAGTTAGTTTATACTTCGATATTAGATAGTTTATCTATATATAAAGATTGTTGTATTAATTTTAGGCTTAATTGCAGTTTTAGTCCCTCTATTTTAGCTGAATCGCGAAAGTAGTCCTCCCATTTTGTTTCTCCCCAGTTTTGGTCCCTAAACAGAATTTTAGTCCAAAATTTGATAAAATTTCATTTTTTAAAGTCGTACTACACCATGATCATATATTTCAGGTACAATTGTTGCAAATGAGATCTTGAGGCATGGTGTGGCTTAAATAAATGCAAAAAAAAATATTGAAATTTCATCAAGTTTTGGACCAAAATTCTGTTTGAGGGACCAAAACTGAGGAGAAACAAAATGGGAGACTACTTTCGCGATTCAACTAAAATAAGGGGATTAAAACTGCAATTAAACCTTAATTTTATTATATTTTATTAATATAAATTTTAAGAGATGGAGAACGAATTGAGCAGATATAAGATATACATAGGTGGAAAGGGGAGATGCGAAATACTTTTCATCACTATTATTTTGATAACCTATATAAAAAAAATTAATTAATATAGAGGATGTCGTGACCCATGCCCGCTCGCAAGAACATTCGCCACTGGTGTAGAATTCTTTTTTTAGAAAGACAATGTGAATATCTCCTAAAAATTGTATTGCTCCCTTTTATGGTGTGTTATGCAATAAGTTGTGCTAGTGTGTTAGACCTAGTAATGGAGAAACAAAGTAAATCATTGATCAAATAATACTCAAGGAAAGTATATCTTTCTAATTCTTTCAATAAATAAAATATATAGTACTTCAATTGTTACCATTTTCTTTACTACCCATATAAGTTTTCATTCTCGACCAATTTTATACGTCTGTTGAGTTTATGGTCTTATATTTTTTTTCCCTTTTCTAGTCATTTAATAAGAGACAAGTCATTATCATTTGTCTTTTTTTACATTTTTGTTGTGTCTAAAGTTTTTATATTTAGTTCCATATACCCATACGACATAAACCAATAGTTAGACTTATAATATTTGGATTCAACAAGACTTCACCAAAACCCCTTTTAACATAACATTACTAAACATTTAATCGATCATTAGTTTGAAGCTACTTGACCTAGGCTAAATATTATCAAATGTGCAAATCAATTAATTAGGTTTCACTCTATGTGCTCATAACCCTTGGAGATTTTAAACATGAATTATTATTATTATTATAAAATGACTTGTGCTCCCTAGTTGTGATATCATTGGGTATGGTTTTTCCTTTTATCCATTTGGTTTAAAAGGGCAAAGACACAGCCACATTGGTGGAAAAGAGACAAAACCAACGTAGTTAGCAATTCATCTGGTGGGACAAGATGGTAAAAATAAGATGATGTATATTTCTTCTCGAACCATCCAACTGAGCTTCAACAAATACTTTTATCAATTTTTGGAATTTGCCTTGAACAACTTGGTCAACAAACATTAGGATCAAACAAAGCCTATAATTAAAAACATAATAGATATTGTCATACGTTTTTTTACAACACTTTCCCCTAAACTTCAACTTTAAAACAACAATCCAACTCCACAAAGCAAATAAATTTCCAAAATAAATAGTCAACCCCTATATCTCAAACGAAGCCCAACACAATATATAACATTGATTATTTAGTATTAAAAAAAGTTTATAATTTAAAACCTTGAAGAGAAAAAACAATATTCTTATAGTTTCTAAATTTAACTGCACTTCTACCTTTAACATTGCGGTGAAAGTAGTTTCCAACATCTAGTCTCACCTTCAAATAGCTAAATAACACCAGAGAGAGAAGAAGATTGTGAAAAAAATAGAAGAATTTTTTATAATGAGAATGTAGTCTTTTATTTTGAAGGTGCAAACACGAGAAGGACGGTTGAATTGTGTTTACCGAAGTCGATAACTTTTTGATAATTTATAAATAAATAAAGAAACTAGTTTGGTTTTGGTGACTTACTTGAAGTAGAAGCGATTGAATTCAGAAGCAACAAACAATGAAAGCATAAATAATTTGACACATAGCTTTATCCTGGTTCACCACTTACTTGGCTACATTTAGTCCCTTCATTCAGAAGGCTTTAATCCACTTCAAATAAATGTAAATTGAGTTTGTAAATTATTCAAATAAACTCTTATTCAATTTATGATCAAATCTTCATTAAATGTTGATCAAATATTCTTCAAATCTTCATTAAATGTTGATCAAATACTCTTCAAATATTCTTTAAATCTTCATTAAATATTGATCAAATATTCTTCAAATCTTCATTAAATATTGACCATATATTCTTTTCAACTTGGTCAAAGATTTTCTTCAATTATAAATATAAATCAAATCTTATTTTAGATTTTCATCAATTATAAGTTTGAATCAAATCTTATTTTAGATTTTCTCCAATTATAAATTTGAATCAAATCTTACTTTAGATTTTCATCAATTATAATTTGGAATCAGATCTTATTTTAGATTTTCTTCAATTAAATGAATCTTCTTTCATACTCTTTAAAGTCAAATATATTGTTTTTATAAAATACTTTTGTTAACATCAAAACTCTAAATGTAAAACCAACTTGGTTTCAACAATCTCCCCCTTTTTGATGATGACAAAACTTGTATTTTTTATAACATTTCTTTATATTTCTTTGACTCCCCCTAACTTAGGACTTCCCCTAAGTCTCAATGTCATTTTCTCCCTCTTTTGTCATAAAAAAAAAAAAAAAGACTTGAAAGTAAAACTTCGTCTCCTTTGTCACCTAAAAATGTGCAGTTGCCACTAGTGTTGTTTCTCTCAAGTTTATCTCTTGCATAATCAGAATTACAATATCAACTCAGTTTGTACTTATGAGATTTCTTGTAGAACAATGTAAAGTTGGTAGTGCATTTTAGGTATCTAAGGATTCTCTTAACAACAGTTAACTTGAAATCTTCCACATTAAATATGATGTCAGGTCTGGAAGCGGTAAGGTACAGTAGGGATCCTATCACTCATCTAAAACTTTCTAAGAAACTCTTTTGTATGTTTAGTTTGATGAATGTATATACCCTTTTTTACTTTACTGAATTTGTATCCCTAAGAATAACTTAAGTTCTCCTATCACACTCATTTGAAATTCAAGCTACATCAATTTAGAAAATTCTTGACAAAGAGTTCCATTAGTAGATCCAAAAATAATGTCATCAACATAAATTTGAATAATAAGAATGTTATCTCCTATTAATTTTCTAAAAAGTGTATTATCTACTTGTCCTCTTTCAAAGTTATTTTTTAATCAAGTAGTTATCGAGTCTATCATACCAAGCCCTAGGTGCTTGTTTTAGACCATACATAGATTTCTTAAGTTTAAAAACATGTTTTGGAAAATCATAACTTTCAAAACATGTGGGTTGTTTAACATAAACTTCTTCACTTGTATAATCATTTAGGAAAACACTTTTAACATCCATTTGAAAATAATGTAATGTTATTATTTGCAGCAAAAGAAAGTAGAATACGAATAGCTTCTAACCTGACCACTAGAGCAAATGTCTTAGTGTAATCAATGCCCTCTTGCTGACTGTAGCCTTGTGCTACAAGTCTTGCCTTGTTTTTGACCACTTCACCTTTTATATTTAACTGGTTTATGAAAACCCGCTTGATTCCCATAATGTTCTTCTTTAGTCTAGGTACTGGATCCCAAACACCATTCATCTTAAATTCTTGAGATCCTTCAAAATACTTATCTAGATTTGATTTTTCAAGATCAAACTTCTTGTTGTCACAGTAAACATAATATAAAACAATAATTAAATTTAAAGAAAGATATTACCTATATGTTAACAGTTTTAGTTTCACTCTGAAAACCCTATTAGTTTTTCTTTTCTGGTTTTCAGATTCTGAGTTTGCATATTCTCTAATTAGATAGTCTAGATGAAGGAATTTGAATTCCTATCGAGGTTGGTAGTCTCGATGAATTTGATTTAAGTGTTCAAAGAAGTCTACTGATTCTGACTTTTAATGTGCCACTTATGTTTCTGTTGATGTATCGGGTTTCTCTGATGGTAATTCTGATTCTTCTGGTAGTTCCAGTTATGTTGATGTGTGTGATTTCTCTGTTAGTTTTGAGTCTGTTGATTCTCCAGATATTTCTGGTTCATCATATGGTTATTGTTCTGGTTCTAATAGGGGGGATTGTGCTGACTAGTCCTTCTTCCACCAGAGTCAATTTGCTTCTGGTTGTTAGGTCTTGGAACATAGACCTTTTTGCCTTCATATATTGCAAGCATCCATTGACTAGACACCATGACTGGTGTTTCAATTTGATTGCTTAGAACATCTGCAACATAAACAATTTTAACCTTTGGTACCAAAATCTGGTTGGGTCCTGGTTTGTTAGATTTTAAAGATTTATTGTCTTTTCATGTAGTTAGCATGGGACAAGATATTTTAGTGTGACATTTCTTATAGCAAATAGTACATAAATCATCAGAGGGAATAAACTTAGATTCAATTACTCTTTCTTGAAATCATATTCATCTTTTATCATTTTACTAACACCATAAATCATAGATGCATACTTGCCTTTTTCCATATCATTATCAATAAAATCTTGAAATACTTTTTCATGCTTATTAGAGTTACATGTGGTATTTTCAATTAATGTTGAACTATAATTACTTTTCAGAGTTATATTTTTAGCCTTAAGTTCAACAATATCAGTTTTGAGATTTGCATTTTCTGTTTTAAAATCAATAATATCATTTTTCAGAGTTGTATTATTTGTCTTAAGTTCAGTAATATCAGTTTTCAGATTTGCATTCTCTATTTTAAGTTCAGTAAAATCAGTTTTCATATTTGTATTTTCTGTTTTAAATTCAGTACTTTGATTATTTAAAACATTAACTTTTTCAATTAGATTCGTATTTTCTTCCCTAAGTGTTTTCAGCTTTAAAGACAGTTTATGATTAATATTTAAAAAATCATTTATAGCAGTAATTAAATCAGATCGAGTAAATTCATAAAATACCTCAATTTTTGTATTTGTTGATTCACTTCCAAAGTCAAAATATGTAGATCCAGAGGTAGAGTTGGTATGAGCCATCATATCCAAATCTGTTTGTTCATCGTAAGAGGATTCCTCAAAATCATCCCATGTAGCCATCAAACTTATCTTCTTGGGTCTGGAATCTTTTATCTGATGTTTCCCTTTCTCCATACTTGATATGTTTAGGTTCATTGCATTCATAGCAGATGATGCTTTTCTTGTCATATTTATCATTATTCTCTCTATTGGATTGCTTGGAATATCCTTGGGAAAATTTCTTCTTTCTACAGTGCAACATCTATCAATTTTTTCTGGATGTAAAAGCAATATCCTCTTTCTTCGAGTTAAGATTTTGTTCATCTGAATCACTATCATCTGATTCTGATGTTGCCTTTAGAACCTTCTTCTGCTTAGATTTCAAGGCCAGGGTCTTGTTCTTCTTCTTGGGCTTATCTTGTTCAAGCTCGATTTCATGTGATGTGGGAGAGCTGATTAATTCTTCCGACTTTAGAATATTCAGACCCTTTGCTTCCCGAATGACAGTGATCTTAGGTCTCCACTTGCTTGTCAGAATCCTAAGAATTTTTTACATGATCAGCAATAGTATAACTCTTATCAAGTACCTTTTATCCTGAGACCAAAGTCTGAAATCTGAAAAATATTGTTTCAATGTCTTCATCTTCTTTCATTTTGAACAACTCATATTTTTTTACTAGAAAGTTGGCCTTTGCTTCTGTCATAGGTCAGAATCAAACTATCATAAATACTTTTTGTTGTCTCCTTGTTAGTGCACTTGTCAAACTCCTTGAAGGAGATATGATTGCAGGTTACTGAACACGAAAATTGATAGAATTTGAGTATTAGGGTTTGATGTAAAGGAAACTCAAAATTATTATTCAGCAAACGAACCAAGAACAAAATGGCGCCACAAGTTAGGGATTGATAATCCAAAAAGAACGCCACAAGGATTGACAACCTTGATAAGTTCAAAGTGAATTATTTCAAGAACTCTAGAGAGCAAAGCCTCACAAAAATATTATTAAAAAATTTGTCTCCAATGAGGTTACAAATGCTTATTTATACTAAGTCTATCTTTAAACCTAAATGAGTCATAAGTGACACCATTCTCTAGGTTCATATTGGACTTACATCTTATTTTTTTTTCGAAAATAAACTTAATGTAAGGAAGTAAAGTATCTTCACTTACACATAACATAAACTAAATGAATAATAAAACTATTACAATTCCAAATCAAAGCAAACTAAGAATTAATACAAATCAAATTAAAAGAAATAAATTTCATCCTAATTTATTAAAATATAGATCATATTCATGCTCTTAAGGTCCTTATCACTTCATTCATAAGGCTTTAATCCACTAATTCAAATATCTTGAATTACAAAGCACCTAACCCTCCAAGCCAGTCTTCCCAAACAGTCTGACAACCTTAGACTTTTGAGGAACTAACCACCTTGATACTACAAGTCAAGTCTTCCCAAACAACTTCACAGCCCCAGACTTTTGAGGAACTAACCACCTTGACCCTACAAGTCAAGTCTTCTTCTAACGATCTGACAACCCCAGATTGAAGAAGGAACTAAACCACAATCGGATCAGATACAAAAGATTGAAACTTGAGTAGTTGCTTCTAACAAAGCTGATAATAATAATAAATATCACACTCTAAGAAAAGAACACTCAAAAAATATTTCTAACCTGAACAAGTGTTTCTCTCTTTGACTTTTGTTTGAAGAAGTTGAAAATTCTGAATTACATTTATACGATAATAACCATAAATGACAAAGTTAATAATATTTTACTTAATAAGAATATTCATTTATATTTAAAAAATACACCAATAAAAAATAACACAAATACAAATTCGCTAAAATTAAGAAGATGAAAGAGAACTCGAAAGCATTAAAATCCCAAAATACCGTAATAAAAAGGGTCTTGAGAAGGAGCTTAAAGGAAATAATTAGAAAGAAGCTAGGGTAGAATGTAATTAGAATGAAATAAACAGAAATAGAGAAGTCGAAGTCACTCTCAAAGTCATATTTCCCATAGCACATAGCACATAGCACATAGCATTAGAAAGAGCATAGAGCATGATATCAATGCTCCTTCTTGTGTGGCCTTTGTAGCCAGCGCCTCTTTCTTTCTCATCAACTCAAACCACCACCACTTCACCACCCTCTCTCGTTTCATTTACTCTCTAGGGTTTCTCATTCCCCAATCTCTCAAACGACACCGTTTCAAACACAACTCTTCGTCGTTTACCTTCCGACGCTACTTCTTTCCACTTTTTACCAATGACCACCGCGCCAGCACCGGTCAAGTCTCAACCACTTCACAACTTCTCTCTCCCTTTCTTGAAATGGGGCGGCACCGGCAAGAACCACACTAACTCCAACAACCACCAACGTTCCCGTCGTCCACCCGATCACGCTTCACCTGAGCCTGACTCCGAACCTGACTCCCGTCCTCACCGACTCGGATCCCGAACCGCTAGGAACCGATTCGGACTTCCTTCTTCTTCTTCTTCTCACAGACACGCTACGGTGTCTTCCAACCACGAAACCGACGATGATGCCGGAGATAGAAAGCGAGAAGGTGAAGATGAAGCCGGAGCCGAGGAGATAGTGCAGAAGCCGTGGAATTTGAGGCCGAGGAAACCGATGATTCCTAGAGGCGCTTTCGAGATCGGAGCAGGAGGTTCTAGAAACAACCACAACGGTGGAGAATTGGTTGAAGCGGTTAACAACAACGGCGATAATCCGACGCCGAAATCGCTTCGGCTTAGGGGTTTTGCTGATACGAGCTGCACTGAGAAGAAGGAGAAGAGGAAATTCTGGATCGCACTTTCGAAGGAAGAGATCGAAGAAGACATCTTCGTCATGACTGGTTCTCGGCCCAATCGTAGGCCCAGGAAGAGGCCCAAGAATGTTCAGAAACAAATGGATGTATGATTCTCATTCATCTTTACACTTCTGATAACTCTTTCTTATTGATTCTGATTACTCTTTCTTTGGGTTTTTTATTCTCAGAGTGTTTTTCCTGGATTATGGTTAGTGGGAATTACTGCTGATGCTTATAGGGTAGCAGATACACCAACAAAGGTACTGTTTTTTTCTTCCTCTTTGTGTTTTTTATTATGTTTTTAATTATTTATTTATTGTTCTGATTATTTGTTCTTGCAGAGGTAGAGAAGCTGTGAAGTGAATTGAAGCTTGTAAATGGGGCATGGGACTGAGGTATAAAAGTGAAGAATTTTGTAAAGAGAAAATGAGAAGGAAATGTTGGATATTTTGGATGAATGGAATTGGAGAAGATTGAAGATGATAATTCCCTTGCTTTTGTTGGTTTTATTTTAACAAGGGTTTATTTAGTTATTTATTTTTACTTGTTCATCGTAGTGGTAGTAATCTATAGCTGGAAGGAAAGAAATATATATAAGTATATATAGTTTAATTAATTGAGTAAGAGTCTATTACTGTTACCTTCACCCAAAAAAAGTCTTTTTACTATTACAATTATAATCTCAGAGCTTTTGTTTGGAATTTTGCTGTTTTGGGGGGGATTTATATTAATTCTGATGCTTCAACTTGCTTTTGGTGTTTGACAGGCTTGTAGCAAGCTTGTAGTAAATTTTGCAAAGCCTCTTTATAGTTCTTGCTTCCTTGCTCCAGAAGAGGCCTTTGTCACAAGAAAAGAAACCCATCATGAGGTTGAATTAGTTTCTATATAATGATGACTACTTATGTTTTTTTGCCTTTTCTGTGTTTTCATGTTGTTAGTTTCATTGATTTGCTTTATTTGACTTTTGCATTGATAATCTCCATCATTGTCATCATTAGCTTTGTATGAAGAGAAACAACATCTTTGGCATCGGTGGAAAAGAAACTTCTAAACAGTTTGTTAATTGTTTATTCTGATTATAACCAAACTAACCAAAGTGATTGCTATGTTTTAAAGTTTAAGAGTTAACTAAGAATAATCAGTAGCGTTTGTTTATTTACTAAGTTTTTTCTCTCTCTCATTTCGGATGTTTGTGAACTTTGCTTGACACATGTCACGAAATTTTGTAAACATCTTTGAATTGTTTGATCCATTGGTATTCTTTGAAATGTTTTGTCCAACGTGTTTTACATTGTTCATTTTCCACGGGAGGAAATGTCTCCCAAGTCCCAAACTGGCAACCTAGTGTCTTTTTATTCCTGATTAATCTCAGCAAGAATATTCAGTGTTTTTCCGCCATCAATTTATTTCTGTTTTTGAATCCATTTCTCAAACTGCATTATGCTATGTTACTTGGCAACAATCAGCATGAGGTCCAAATAAAAAAGCTAGTTGCTGCATCACTTTATGGCACTTGGTCACTTGCATATTGCAACAATAGGTGTGTATAGTTATGTTTCTTGTTCAAACCCAAGATCCTAAAAGGCTATTTAGCATTCTGGTAATCTATGAAATGGTTCTGCAAAATTTCAGTTTTTAATGATGCAAACAAGTGTTCATTTACACATAGTAGTTAAATTGTTGTTGGTATGCTGTGTCCTTGCAATGTGTACAAATATGTCTTCTAAATTTTGTGAAAGATATGAAGGATCAGGATAAGGAATGGAGTTGGATTTGTGTGTCGTTGGTAGATTAAGTGGTTGCCAAGTAACCTTTGTTATATTTTCATTCATGCCACGTGCACTTTCAAATTTCCTTTCATTCACTTTTGGGGATACAACAAGCTTACCCTTTCTGTCTCATGGTTTCAGTTTAAATTTGATTTAGTGGAACAAATTTCTAATTGAGTGGAGTTGATTGAAGTGAATGATTGATTAACCTTTTTGCGATAGTTTCCTCCTTGAGTTCATCTTTTAGAAATTAGATTGAATACAAAAAAATTGGATGTGAATGGCACTGAATTATTATATTGTAAAGGGGCATGTCGTTTCTTTGTCAGTGTTGCAATTGTGGCTTTTGTATTTATTTTATATTTGTATAAAACTTATATAAGTTTTCTTTATTGTTTGTTTTTGTCTCTCTCTCTCTATATATAAAGCGTACATAAATTTTCTTTATTTTTATTAGAAGTTATTTAAATTTTTTGAATCAAATATTTCAATACTTATTTTCTTTTTATTAAATCAATACTTTATTTTTAATCATAAACTTAATAATTAATTAAATATGTTTTTCTTTAAAAAAAAAAAACAGAAAACATTGTGTGTTACGCGAAGCTTGTGCCCAATGGCAGCGTAGTGAAGTCGAAGGCCTTTTTCGGGTAAGAAACTGAACGAGGCATCTGCATAGTTTTGTCCTATTTATTTGAACTGCTTAAGATTGGACTTGGTCTGGGATGTTGTAGTATTTTTATTGTAATATCCATATAATATGGTACAGTTATATAGGTCTATAAGTTCGGCTGCTAATTTCTATGCTTGTATATGGTTTGACGGATCACTGGTCAAACCCCGATAGTCTTTCACATAACTAAAATATCCCACAACTAAAGTGCAACATAGAGAGTTGTGGCTTCACATTCAACCACTATGTCTGCATAGTCAATCCTGAACCATATCATGAGTGCGTTGTACAAATTACCTTCGGATCAATCCTTTGGCTTTCTCACACACGCGTGTGCTCCGCCATAAGAATAGAGATAGAGTTGGTAATGAGCTTCCATCCTTGCTTTTCCCAAAATGGCTAAATTGAATGGATATTAAGTCCACCGTGCTCTTTACAAAGAGACAGAGAATGAGAGTTCCATTTTGGATCTTTTTCCAAATTCGGTCCTTCAAGAATACAAAAATAGTTCTCTTGTCTCTATCAATAAGGGATGGAAGGCCAAGATATCTTAAAATTCTCTATATCGTTGTTGTGTAATTTTTTTTTTATCTTTCCAAATCACGTAAGTTAGGAGATATTAGTGAAAAAAATAAAAACTTTGCCTCTTTTTACTCTTGAGTCCCATTGCCATCAATACTCAATTAATCCTCCACCATGTTGAAGGTTGCAAAATAGCTTTTCTTAAAGATCCCTATCAACATTTGCAACTTTATCAATGAGGTATATGACATCAATTAGTCCTGTGATTTTGTCATCATCTAGCTTTGCTTCTGCTAGATCGACAACACTGTTGTCTTCTACGAACGTGTCATCAACAAGATTTCAAAATTACCATCTCATTTTTTAGAAAAATTATAAAAACAGAATAATGTGATAAAAAAAGATAGAATTTTTTTTTTAAAACTAAGTATTAAATGAATGTAAAAAAAATTTATATCCAAACAAAATTTAAAAAAAGTCTTCCTCCTTTTTGTTCCCTCCCAACAGTCTAAATATCTCCGTACATGCAATATGTACAAATTGTTTGGTTTAACCATGCAATTTATACTAGCAAAATGAATAAATCAATTAGTCAAAGAAAAATACATTTCAGTCGACTTGAAAAGTAACCATTGGATTCACGAATTTATCGTTTGCCTAGTATGTCTATTGTGACACTTTTAATTCCAAAAAATATTTATGAATAATTAAATAAGAAAATTATTTATTTTTTTGAGTAACGAAAGGCAAATTTCGAAATTTCTTTTTCGCACGGTTAACACCGTCACATTAAACACATAATTCGTTAATCCAGAATCATGAAATCAAATAAGCTTAATTAGAGTCATTCGTGACAACAGAAATATTCTTCGAGATTATCCATGAGCCAAATCTTTTTAAGTAAAATAAAAAATATTCTGACTCATGTGTAAACAAATTTCATAATTTCGAGAAGTATGTCTCTACTCCATGCACAGGGATGAAAACTCAATGTTCACTATTCGAAATCGTGATGATAATTTTATATACATGCATAAAACATACAAGAAGAGAAAGTGGTATAACATGATATGTGTATTTACAAAATAGGATGCAATCAAATATTTTCCTTCACTCCTCATCACAACATCATGTATCTCATAGCATGATTAAAACGATAACAACCACATACACAACATGTGCACTCACCTTTAATTATTGATTGCAACACAAACATTTCAAAAAAAATTTAGCTAGCACAAACATCCTACAATTTAGTCTACTTTGGTTCTATCATTAACACATTATTCCAATCATTTCTAAAGATCAAGTAAAAATCACATTCCTTAGATGTGTACAGTTAAATCACCATTCATACATTGATTGACTTATTATTTTGCCTCAATAATTTGAATCATCTAAATCAATAAAAATTTATACGACCATAGTATAAAGTATTCCGATTTAATTGATATCCTTTCATAGAATCCTTCGCATCAACCATACATATTGTGAGTAATCACAAAACATCAAATTTCTTCATTCAAAACAAGCTCCACAATTCTCATTATCTAAATATTAATCATCTTTGTTCACAACTATTCTAATTTATATCCATAATTTATTGTCTTCAATAAATCAATTATCCACAATTAAACTATTTGATCTTCATATATATCATTTTGTCAATCATATCCTTAATCATTCTCTGTCCCAAAAAAAAAAATCTTAAACATTATAACCCTTGAATATCATTTAATTTATTAAATCCCATCCGATATCATTGTTGCAGATGTCATAATCATAATACTTATTATCCAAATAATTTTAAATATAGCATACACAATCATTAAATCTAAAATTAATCCCTAATTATATAGCATTGGATAATTCCGCGAACACGTATACTCAGTAGAGCTGTCAAAAAAACCTTTAACTTTAAGGACTTCTTTAATTTTTTATTTATTAACCTCCTAATATTAGACTCCTATCAAATAATTTTTTTAAAACTCCGGCCCATTATTTCATGAGGCCTAAGGGAGGGGGCTCAAAGAACTTATAAGCCCTCCAATATTTTGTTAATTTTAAGATTTTTTTTCTTGAAAATTTTTTGAAATTTATTTTATTCAAATAATATCAAAAAAAATTAAAAAATATATTTTTTTCTCAAAATATTTTGTGAGAAAAATAATAAAAAAATTATCGAAAAAAATCAAAAATTTTCGATAATTTAAAAAAAATTGTAAATAATTTTTTATCGAAAAAATTTATTTTTCGAATAAAAAATCGATTCATTTTTTAAAAAAGTAGGCCTATACTAAACCCAAAAATTTTTAGAGGACTTTATTTTTTAGAGTCTTTTAAATTATAAATTTTTTTAGCCCCTACAACATGTGAGTTGGACTCAATAATTAGAGGATTTGTCAAATTAACAGCTCTACTTTTCAGTTGTAAATAAAAACTTACTTCCCAAAAGGAGTGTCTTTGAGGATGAATTATGATTCATCTATCATTCTTGTAGTATATGTCCAGGTAAATATAAATAAGTTACTATTATTTAAAGTTGTCTTAATGTTTTTTTGAAGGATTTGTTAAAATTTAAAAGATTAGACCTCTAATAAAAAATAATAATTTTAATAATAATAAATTATTTTAAAATACTATATTTTTATTGAATGAAATACCAAAAATTTAAACTACTATATTAAAATTCGTCAAAATATGTAAATTGTAAATAATATTTAAATAGAACTTCAAGTTAATTAAACTTCTAGTTATTTAAAAAGAATCATTTTTCTAACACTTTTGAAATAAATTCATAATTTTTAAAGATACTATTTTAAAAGAAAATCAACACGCCTTCTTAATTACATTTTATAACTTTCAAAGAAACTATCAAATAATATATATAAAAACAAAATTAAATAATAATTTTTTATTGTTAAAATAAACTTCCTTATCGTATGACATTTTTTCTTTTTGTATCTATTCACTTACTAAAAACTTTTGTTGAATCTAATAAAGTCTAGTGAAATGAATTTTTTTTTTTACAATAAATCAAATCTTATTGGATTTAGCGTTTCTTTCATTCTATATATCACAATTATTATAGGTAAAAAAAAAATTAGAGCCCTTGAAATTTTATGGTCACGTGCAATAGCCTAGATTGCACACGCCAATAATCAGACCTGCTATTACTACAAATAGTGTTCAGACGAAATCTGAAGTATTTCTCTATATGCTTTAACTGATATAAATAAAATTTCAAATAATTATTTAAAAGATATAGTTGTTAGATTAGTAAAGAAGAATAAAATTATAAATAAGAGTTGAAACCAAAGGTATAATTGGAAATGAGATTGTTATGTCAACACTTGTTATTCTTTATATATAGGTAATTATATTTTTCTTAAATAGTTATTTAATTAAATAAAGAATGATAAAATTAAAATAAACTAGTTGAAATGGAGAGTAAAATTGAAATAAAAAGCCACTAAAAAATAATGTAGTATCTTTGTATGTAGTATAGATATATTAAAAAAATGAAAGTAGCATACGAGCTTAAAGTTTATCATTTTTCTTTGAACTTCACCCTTATTATTGTAACTAAAATCTATTTTATCCTTGATAATTTATTTATTATAATTAAATAAATAATTTTAAAATATAAATAATTTAAATAAATTATTTATATAATTTAAATTTTAAAATAATTTAATAAATAATAATGTAAAGTAAATTATTTTAAATAATTTACTTATTATAATTTAAAATAAATAAAATTTATAAATATAAATAAAATATATCAACTTATTAACTAATTAATGTATTATAATTTAAAATTATTTATAGATAATTTAAATTTTAAAATAATTAACCTTTTAAAGTTAATATATTATTTATTTATTTTAATTCAAAATAAATCAAATAGATATATAAATAAATAAATCAAATTGATAAACTTTAAATTATTAAAAAAATTAAATTACTACTTCTTAAATTGATTAAGCATTAATTGATAAAATTTATTTTTAATTTAGAATGTTATTTTATATCATTTTAGTCTTTAAGATAATTGAACGGCTAATTTTACTAAATACTTCAATTAACTTAACAACTATCAACTAATTTTACCAAACAAAAACTAGTTTAAATGGATAGTAAAATTGAAAGAAAAAGTCACACCTAAACCGTGTATTTTCTTTATATATAATATAGCTATAGATATCAAATTTATAGTTTTCGTTAAATCATAAATTTTTCTAATCTTTATGTAATATTTAAGCATACTAACTTACATCAAATTTTGATAGAGTAATTATAATAATAAGAATAATTATAATAATAAAAATAATTAGTTTTATATCATTTATGATAAGGTATAATTAATTTGCATAACTAGAAATTTGAGTGAGTAGTAACTACTAAAATATTATTGAGTGCTTAATAGAGAGTGCAACCCGAAGAAGAAGAATAAGAAGAGGGGAAAAACAGAGAGAAACCAAGAGGGAGATGAGATAAAACATTAACTCTGTTGCATGTCCTTCTTAAGCTCCCTCGTTCCATAATCGCATCATAGAAACAACTCCCACACCTATATTAGACTAAAAGAGGACCAAGTGGCAGAGTGAAATGGGAAATTATGAGAAACAAGAAAAAGGAAAGCTAGGGTTTCAATATGAAAAACAAGTTTATGGTTCTTGCGTGTTGAGAAGGAAGATGAAAACTTGAAGAGGAGTTAAGGTTTCAGTTGTAGAAGAAGAAATAAGAATCAAACTTTGGGGGTCTCAAATCTATTCTTAAGATAACATAAAAAACCATTTTAAAACTTTTCTCAAGTGTGCATAGATATATTAGTTGCATGCTCCTAATATGTTCATGATTTGCATATTTTGAAATTAAGATGATCATATTTGATTTAGTATCATTGATTATTAATAATGCATGTTAGGTGTTTGTATTAATTACTATAAAGAGTTGTTGTTTTATTATGATTGTTGATTGTTGTGGTTGGGTTGATGATGAGATTATAATTGTTATGTATTGGTAATTAATTGTTTTTATGCTGAATTTTGAATATATTTTGATCATATAAACTCGAAAATATAAAATTTGAATTAAAAATAGTATAATGTTATTTCTATCCCATTAGAAAATAGACTTAATTATCTATGAAATAGACATTAGTTTTACTAAGTTTTATTGAGAATTGATAGATAAAATTGAGTTATAAGTTGGAAAATAATATTTTGTTCCGTTTTTGTATATGAATACCTTATTTTATCAAACTGTATTAATTGAATATTTATTATGAACAATAAAAATTATATTTATAAACTAAACATCTTAAGATTTTCAAAATATTATCGTTTTTCAAATCGGATATTGTTTGATATTTTAATTAAATTACTAAAGTTATAGTATTTTCTGCATAAATAGATTATTATGTAACAAAGTTAAAATTGGTATAACATAAACAATAAGAATCAGTTTTGAATAAAATCAATTGGACTAGAAAGCTTATTTCTATTACTTTGTTACAATAAATTTTATAAGTTTATATTAAATTTACATATTTTCGTGATTTTATTAAGTGGATTGTTTTGTATTATAAATTGTTATGCATTAGTCATCTTGAAATATCTATACCTTGATCTAGAAAATTCATTTTTGAGTCATAGTTTAATTAAGTCTCACTTGAAGTTGTTTTAAAGTTTGTATGTATTTTAGTATCATAAGTTATTTCAAAAATTTACAAAATAATTTCTATTTATTTACAAGCACTTAGATATTTTTTAAATTGAAAATTTCAGTTTCATCTGCATTTTGTATATATTTTTTTTTGGAATCATAGTTAAATTTTATACATTTTAGGATACCTCTTCCAAAGAAAATTATAACATTTTCTACTAGATCCAAGATAGTAGTCTCCCTATTTTTAAATTCAAATTTTTGTTCCCTCATTGGTAATAGTCTCCATATTTTATTTTTGGCGTGACAGAGATGTGAACTAATGAATTAGGAAAATGAGAACATGCTAGTATCTAATTTCGATTTCACTATTATTAATTTGTCACCTCAATCCCTGTTATAATTTGTACACATGATGTTTATATAATACATAGAAAGAAAAAAAAAATAAAGATACGTGGTATTTTAATAATATGTCACCTAAACACTATAATAGACATGCCAATATTATAACGGCCACATAACATTTATTTAAAAAAGAACTACTGAAAAAGATAATTATGTAATGAACTATAAAATAAAGGTTTATATTATAAATAAAATATCATTTAAAAGATGGAATAAAATAAAAAAAAATCAAAACTCAAATGTATTTGTGCAAATATTAATGGACCAAATACCTTTAACTAACTAACATAAAAAACTAAGATTTATTGGCAAAAATGCAATTCGAAAAAGCCCAACTCCTAATTGCATATCTTGGAGAAACGAGTCTAAATTTAAGCCCATTTTTGACTAGGCAATGGTCCAATTTGTTTTTTCTAATTTACTATTGTTTTAAATGAACCAAACATAAGCCCATATCTTTTGTGGACTTTTTTGTACCGAGTGTTTTTAAGAAATTTGTCGAGAAAAAAAGTGCATTTAAACAAAATAGATAATCACTCCTCTTAAAATTTAAATAGACAATTAATTTTATTTAAATATCTTTATTTTTTAAATTACAATATCTTTTTTAAAAAAATTATATATCAATTTACTTTACTTTCAATTAGCGTAAAGTCGTATTTTCAAAATACAATTTTTTAAGTGTGATATTTTTTATTTTAATGGGAAATTGCTTCTTGAGAAGTTGTTGACCTTTTGATAAAAAGATTTACATTTTTTTAAAAGAATATTGATGGATTGTTGTATATTGAGGGATGCTACCTCCTACCATTGTATTTTGTTTTAATAAAATATAAATTATAAAATAATTTATTAATAATACTAATTCTTTAATCATCAAAATTAGTAATAAAATTACTAATTTTATTATAAAGATTTAGCAAAGGTGTCAGTAACTTTTAGACAATATGTTTGATTATTGTCCATTTTTTCTTTGTATTTTATTTGTAATGCTCATTTTAGTTTTAATGGAAATACTATTTAGACAATTTTTCATAATAAAATTTAAAATAACAGTAAATGAAAAATGAGATGTATAGTATAACGAAAAACAAGTAACTAATTTTAACACTTGACATATTATAAATAAAAAATTGCAAGTAAACTATAGAAAAAAATAAAATGAAATGTTCAAAATGTATAGTATAGTAAAAAAACACAAGTAATATATGTCTCCTAATTAATTATTTTCTCTCTCTTCATTAGTCTCGCACTTTTATTTTTGTTTCACCCTTATTTTTGTGTGATGGAGAGGCATGAAGGAAGGATCCATTTATATTTATAAAAAAATCTAGGCTAAATTACATTTGTGGTCCTTTAACTTAATTTCAGGTAACGTTTTAGTCTTTTATCTTTTTTTTTTCCGACTTGATCCTTTATTTTAATTTTAAGTGACAATTTGATATTTTAAAATTTCAACAATGATATCCTTTTTTATACAAAAATTAAAAAAAAAAAAAAATTCAATCAAAACTCATAAAATTAATTATATTCTTCAATATAATACAAATTTCATCAAATTCGTAACGCAAATCTTCAAATAAACTCATATTTTCATATTTTATTTGATATTTTTAGGAATAAATGACTAAATCTGGAAGAAAAAAAAAAGATAAAAGACTAAAACGTTACCTAAAATTAAACTAAGAGACCACATATGTAATTTAGCCAAAAATCTATATAATGAAACTTATATATCCATAATAATTATCATTATTATTGTCGCCCCACTAATAATAATCTAGCTAGTATTATTGGATAAACAATCACTTGTAGCTGACCTATAATTCCTAAACATTAAGCAGACAAATAATCCTAAACTTCGCACTGTGTTGCAAACAATCACATAAGAAAAACCTAATTATCGCTTTCAAAAATGAGCAATTGAATCCTAATCTCTAATCTACTACTCCTACTTTTCAAAATGAGTCTCTTAGTACTATTTTTTAAAGTTTTTATATACGTATTAACAATTGAAATGATTAAAAAAATATATAATATTTATTTTGTTAAATTATCATTACTAATTATAAATTATTAACTGATTTTTTATTATCATAATTATAAAGTGAATTTGATGATAATTTGTAAATAGTATATATAATAATAATTGAATGATAACATTAAAAAAGATAATAAGATGACATTGAACATATGTTCACTTTGAAACATTTTTTTTAAATAGCACTCGTTATAAAAAGAATGGAGTAGTGAGAGTATATAATAATCTTAATAATCTACAATAAAAATAATGCAAGTGGACCACGTTTGACACCAAGAAAAATCATTTCTAATCGCTCACTAAATCTGGACAGTAGGGGACACTTCTTCACAAGAGTTACCTGTTTCTTCATTATTTAATTCAACCAAGCTGGCCCTATAATTAATGCACTAATTAACATATACTATACAGCCTTGTTGCCTAAATCATCATTTCATTTCATAATCTTAATTTATTTTCATTTGGTCCTTCTTTCCTAGGTGTATTTCTTTTCTTTAGTCTTTGTTGAATTTAAATAGATCTTCAACGAACAAAATAAAATTTATATAACTGAATATAATTATTTATTTATATAATACTATTTATAATCATTGTCTCGTGCTTTGATATAATTGAGTAGAAACCTTTCATCATTTGAAGAATAATTAAGGAAGATGATTGAGTTAGTTTCTCTCTAATAAAAAATGGATGATTGAGTCAATCTCCCTATAATAAAAGAAACAAAAAAGAGACCACAAAAGAAATCATAGCACTTAATTATTTTTATATATTAAAATCGTTTATCCGTCCGTCATGTGCATTAATACATATATAAACAATTATATAAGAACATTTTAAAGAAAAATACAATAATATATAAACACCTATAAATTTCTTAAACTCGTTTATTTTTTTATTTTTTTTTTTATTTTTTCTATTATCATATCACCAACATATTATTATTCTTATATTCATTTCTTTTTATCTCAAAGTGTCAACACGCGATATAGGTAATATGGATGTCCAACAATAACATTTATACATCAACATATATTAATTAAAAAAATAATAGTGTTAAATGAATTAAAAAAATTAACTTTATATTTTTTTTTACAATAATAACTAAAATTTGAGATCACTTTTGTAAAGTTATTTTAGACTCATAATGTACTATATTTATGCCTTTAAAAAATATAATATTCGTTGACAATGAATATATATATATATATATATATATATATATATAGTAATCTTTAAAATGAATTAGAAGTAAAAAGTAATTAAATTTAAATTAAAAATTATAATAACATTTATTTTAAAATAATTTATTTAATTAAAATAATATTTATGAGACAAAAGAAGTGTAAAAAAAATAAGTTTCCGTACTGAGCAATGCACGTGCGATGGAGCTAATAGAAAGTAAATAATATTGGATTACCGATAAACGATTCGTATAACAGTTAATCACATGATAACCAGCTGAGCTGGATCACATGGCCAGATTGCTTAATAATAATGCTAATTAAGTTTTTAATTCTAAAAGGCAACTACGCGTTGCAACTATTTCTTGATGTTGCTTGCACATGCACGAGTGGAGAATCCCACACTTTATCGGTTTTATGGTTTATTAATTCAAAACATATTCATTGGTCATTCAAACATTTCAATGAGAGAAAAAAATATTATAATATGATATATTATTGATGTAATATGATGAGAGATAAAAAAAATAAAATGAGTGTATAAAAAAATCAAATGTGTATCATTATTATTAGTCAAACTATTATACCAGTTAAGAGAAAGGGACGAATTATAAGCTGACTCTACGAGGAAAGGGAAATGTTGCTATTATACAAATACATCAGTTATTATACAACTATATTCTTACGAACATTGCTATTTATTATGAAAAATTTACATAAAAAATAGAAGAGTTTATAAAAATAGATTATTTGATCAATTAGCAGATAGTTAAACATACATAATGATTGGCAAGTATTACATACAATCATAACATTTTTCTTTTTTTTGTAAATATTTCTTATAAAAATAAACATTTTTCAATCTTATATATTAGGTTAAATTACTTTGTATGACATGTACATTCTTAAACTATTTAGATTTTTTGTTTTTATAAATATTTCTCTACAAAAAAAAAAATTGTAATCATGTTTTTGAATTAATATATTTTACAATTAGATATTTTGTTACATTACATTACATGTTGTCGACCATTAGTCATCTGTAATATAAAAATCTATTTACAAAGAATATTTTAGTGAAAGATTTAATTACAATCTATTTAAGTTTAGAGATTTATTTAAATATCTCTAAATTTTTTAAGAATCTTTGTAGCAATTGTACCTTTAAAATATATATAAAAAACGATGACAAAATTTTCTATTTATTGACTTAAATACATCTCCATGCAATTCTTTATATCTCTAATAATTGAGAAAGTAAAATTAAATATTATATATATCATAAGGACTTATTATAATAAAATAAATTTTACATGGACTAAAACAAAAAATCACCTACCAAAAACAAATAAAAACATATAGAAACTAATACTAAAAAATTGCATAATTATATAGACCAATCATATATTTTAACCTTATTTATTTAATTTAAATTAGTCTTATAAAGACACATTTTCTCACAAATTAACCCAATAAAATGGGGATATGGAAGTACAAATATGATGACAATTTTATATTGAAGAGAAACCAATATAAAATTACATAATGAAAATTCACTAAGGGTAACTCAGTAGATCATTACAAAACTTTTGATAAAATTATTGTAACTCAACTAAAAATTAAATTCCAAAATAGGTGCACATATTTGTATTTTTATTAGCAAAATATATTAAAGATTGAGTATATAGATATTTTAATTCATTACAATCACATTGTATTACGCACCTTTCAAGCATGTTAAAGGATTAGAATATCACTAAATCTTAAACTTTGTCTTAGCTACAAACCAAATTCAAGAGAGTGCTTTAAAATTGAACAAAAGAGATGGTATATCATCTATTTCATCATTGAACAATATTACGTTTGTCATCCTCCATACACACCACATTCAAGCCACCAAATCAAATTATTCACTTTTCTTTTCAAATTTCTTAAATAATTTAAGGATTTGAAGAGTAATTAAACTTTAAATATATGACCAGTATATAAATTCAGTAGAAGTGAATTTTAAATTTGACCAAAAACACACATGGGTAGAAACATATGCAATCATGTTTTACTGTATATCGAATAGAGAATTAAAATAGACAATTATGTATTTTATTAGTAATGTGTTTTTTTAATGTCTTTAATTCAAAAATTAAAAGAAAAATATAATATATTAATTATAATTTTCTATAAGAATTAGTAAGTTTTTAGTCCCTTAATAGTTTCACATTTTCAATTTTAATTCTATAAAAGTTTATTTATTTTTCAGTCATAAATATATTTTTTATCAGCACTTTCGATCTTTGTTATTAAATCTTAACTTATGTGGCCAACAAAAGACCACATGACATTTCTTGCGTGGACTTTTTAATGACGTGTAAGTTTCAGTTTTATTAATTTCACTATTAATTTTAATACTATAATGTCAACATTAATATGATAACTAGTGACGTGTGAGTCGTGTAAACACTCAAATAATTTGTAAGTGTTTCTATATTTTTTTTATTATACGTCATGAAAAAATATAATATAAGTAGGGGTATGATGGTCAAGAAATGATCAATACAATCAATATTTTAATAAAATTCCTACAAAAAGAGATAAAGAAAATGGTCAATAAAATTCAATATTTATGGATGAATGGAAAAAAATTGCCAGTAAAGAATAATTTTTTTAAAGGTACATTATTATATATTCAGTTACTTTTCATTATTGGACTTGATCTTTGTTAGTTAATTAGTTGGTTGATTTATTAAGAATTGAGATATCTGAGTTCAAATTTAAGTAAAGAAAAAAAAATTAACATATATAACAATTGATTATTAATTTGGTCTTTTTTAAAAAATAGTCTACTAATTAGTTAACTAACATTCTAGTTAGTCTTATTCAAATTTAATTAGTTTATATTATTAAACTTAATCTTAGCTAGTTAATATGCTAACTAACAAATACTCTAGTTCGACTTATTCTTCTAATAACTAATATATAATCATACTATTATTTCATTTCTATTCAATAAATAATAATATTTGTATTAAAACATTAGCGAAATTAGTAAATTATAAATAATATTATATAAACATAACAAACTTATATAATAAAAAAATTGACACGATAACTAAGTTATAAAGGACACATAATCTTTTATTAATTGTATGACGAATTTTATAATAGACTAGTTTGAGATTTTTTTTTTATATCTCTTTTTTTCTTTGTGACCAAAATGCTACATTTTAAAAAAATAATACAGAAATATCATACTTTTTAGTTCAAGTTGTTGATTGCAACTTGCGGATGCGACGATCTGAAACAAATTTTTTTTATCTTTAATAAAAGTCGTATCTCGAGGATGCGACTATCTACTGCTATATATATATATATATATGTTGTCATTTTATTAATATTGTTAATTATTATTTAATAAATTATAAATAATTAAAATATTTAAAAATTGAAATTACTATTAATTAAAAAATACATTAATAAATAATAATCATCATTTTAATAATATTATAAATTTTAATAATAATAATAATAAAAAGAATGATAATTTTAATAATAAAAATAAAATAAATTAAATTAAATCTTAATATGTTCCATTCAAAATCAATTTAAACGAAAATACAAATATCTCTAATTTTTTTTATCTCTTATATATATATATATTTAGAAATTTTGTTTTCAGTTATCAACTTAGAGATTGAATTTGAACATCAAAACTAAATATTTTTGCATCACTAAATCAGTTATTAATAAAATTTAGAAACTGAAATAACAACTGAATTTTAACGACTAAATTTCGTCACTAATTATTTTTTAATTATATAATTCTATTTTTCTCACTACCACACACGACCGGTTCCTCTTTTTTTCTCAACGCTCGTAAAACCCTAAAACCATTCAACTCTTACTAATCCCTTTTCTTCGTCATTTCATCACAATTCACAATAATAAAACTAACTAGTTCAGATTTCATTTGGTGTCAACCATCCTCTCGCTGTCATTTCATCACGAAATTATATTTAATTGTTTTAAATAAATCAAAAAATGCATTTTTCAAAATTATCCTTTACAGAAAATTGTTCCATTAAACAATAAGAGTTATTGAGAAAAAAAACGTGTGTGTGCGCGCATATATATATATATATATATATATATTGAAGAATAACGAGATCAGCAACCAAATACAAATTTCAAATAATTCAAATAGTTGTAGAGCCTTAGTCAATATTTCTTAATAAAAAAAGGAAGTAATATTATTTTCTTGATATTAATCATCCCATTTAAAAAAAAAAAAAAAAACTTTAATAATTCATAATTTAATCGAAAAATAATTAAAACTAAGCCAATAATTTTAGTTACAAATCAAATTTTAAAATTCTGAACTAATTAAATCTTATTAACCACTTAAATTAAAATAATTAATTTGAAAAAATAATAATAATACATAATAGAAAAAAGGAAGTTAAAACCAAATAAAGCGATCCTTTTGAAATTCTAAGAAAATAAAGTGTCCTTTCTAATATATTCTATAACAAATACATGGTATTTTAAAAAGTTTTCGTTTATAAAATTTTGGAAAGCTACTTGAGATGATCACTCTTTATTTATTTCACATGAATTTTATTTTCATTTTTAGTTATCTATTTTTATCACTTTATATTCACCTATTTTTCCCCTCTTTTCATCTCTTATTCTGTGTTGTTGTTTAAAATAACTTGTAATAAAAAATTAAAGACTAATCATTTGGATACGAGCTAACATATTTCATCATATTACAATGAAAACAACTATGATATATATACATTATAAATTTTGATGCACTCATTCTACATCTTATTTTATTTTTATTTATGTGTTTTTATTAAATCATCAATCTATCTTATCATTATTTTTTTTTTTGTCGTTTTCCAAGCATAGAATCTTATATACTGTATACATAAAATGTACTGTATACATAAAGTATTTTTCAAATCTAAACTACTTTATTTATCTCACAATGGATGTCATTTTTGTAAAAAATAGTCTCAAAATAATATCATTAATATTTTTTAATATAAGTTTAATTATTATATTCTGATATTATTTTTTAATAATTATTATTACACAACTTCAAAAAATATTATTATATTTTGTATTAATAATAATTAAAAATTAATTAATAATTAAAATAAATAATTTAATAAGATGACTTCTATTTTTTTAATTATTATATTTTTTAACATACTTTAAATAATATTTTTTGTGATAAAAGTAATTTAATTGAACATCGAAAGTGAAACCAAACACGACGGATAAGTGGAGATGTACCTAAATTCACGTGTAAATCACATGGGGAATGGGCCTCGTACGGACTATACGAGGAGCAAAGGATATTTCTGTTTTTTTTTTTTTTTTTTTGCCTTTTAAAATACAAGTAGGTACTTCAAACTTGTGGGGTGTAGAAAAAGGTAGGGTAGTGTCGACAGCAAGGTTGATAATTATATTTATTTTTAGAATATTAATTATTAGCAAGTGTCCTTGTCTATTTGTTAAAAAGTTAAATATGAAAAATTACATTAAAACTTATATTTTCAACTATTTCAAAATTGTCCTTTTCATGATAAAATTTTATTTTTTATTATTTGACAAATAATCTTATCATATAAAAGCAGTCATTTTTTTTTGAAACAAATCACCATATAAGAGTAATATGTTAAATGAAAAAATTGGATGATGCTAACAAGTAATAAATATCTTTAAATATTTATTAAAAAACTAAAATTAAAAATAACAATTTTTAAATTTTTAGAAGGTTCAGAATGTAATTTTGTTTTAGATACAATGAAAGCATAAATTTTTAGTATAAATATATTTAATAAAAAAATACTAACAAGTATTTTTGAATATCTAAAAATAAAAATATCATTTAAAATATATGTTAAAAATTGTGTATTTAATTTTTAAAATAAAAAATATATTATTTTTTTCATAACAATTATATTTATAATCTTTTGATAAATATCTCAAATATATTTTTTAGCATTAAAAAAAATTTAAAAAGAGAGTTGATGAATGATGATAGAATGGTTTGTCGGGCAGTGGGTGTTTATAATTAATGATTGTTATGATTTGAATAAGTTGGAGATGGATCCATTATTGGGGTTTGTGGAGAGTCCAAACACAATTTCAAGGGACACGTGGGACAGCTACCACGCACTCGTGGGGACACTCATAATCATCACCCGACATCTTGTCTCTCATTTCAATTTTATTTTTATTTTAAAAACATGATAATAATTAATTCACCTTAAACTTTCATATTCTCATTGCAATTGTGAATACACAATTTTAATATATTTAAACACTATGCCACTTTGAAATTTCCTCCGTGCGGGTAATCAGTCATCATTTTAAAAATAGTTATTCCATAATAAATGTAGCAAAATATGTTTTACTTTTAAATTTTAAATGTACTATTAATATTAATTACCATTTCCGTTCTTAATTTTTGTTTTTTATTTATATTTTTAATTTTATCTTAAAATTCTAGTTATTTTAAAATAAAATTATACATATTATTAAAAAACTTAAAATACATTTGTTAAGTTAGTTTTATGATTACTAAGTGTTTAATATTGAAAATAGATGATGTCAAAAGAAAAACATTGAAAATAGATATGCAATTTAATTAGCATAAATAATAAAAAAAAGTATTCAAGAGATTAAGAGATTAAGAGAGAAAAACCCTAATCCATATAAAGAGAATATATATTCTCTAACGAGAGAAAGGACACATTTGTAAATAATTAAAAACATGAATTCTCACTTCATATATATGGTTGCAAATACTTGATTACATTTAAAAAAAAAAAAAACTAACAAGTGGTTTAAAAGTAAAATTTTTGTTTTAAAATTTGTATTTTAAACTTTTAAAAAATCTAAATATTATATTTTTTAATAAAATAAATTATACATTTGATATATTTAACATGTATTCTCAGACATATGCTAATCTGATTTTTTTAAAAAACTTTAATAAAAGAATATAATGTGAAATACAACGTGGAATTAGAAACACATAAGTATGGCATATAGTATATCTTCCCCCCAACGTCAAAGGGATTTTACAATGGAAAATAATATGAATTTTTTATTGGGGGAATATATAAGATTAAGTGTAATAGATTATTTGGATTTGAGAAGAAGAAAAATTGTGAATAAAACAATAATAAATGAAGATAAATCAATCTATCTTTTGAAAATTGACTATTTCTTAATTTATATATACAAGTTTAAAAGAATTAAAGATCATTAAGTAACATATATTACTTCATTATAAGTCTTAATTAATGTTTTTTTAAAATTAATTAAATATCCCTTTAGTTTACTCTTATTGTGTACTTCATCTCGTCACAATTATAACTAAAAAATATAATTTTCAAAGTTATTAATAAATTTAATTAAATATATTATTATTATTTTTATAAAATACAAGGTCAATTTATTAAAATATTATTTTTAATTTCAAATATTCAAGTATTTGTGTTAAATACTTTTAAATTAAATAAAAGATTCGGTCTCTTTGATTCGTCCAATATTTTTCACAATAAATTTTTTATTAAAAAAAAATAATAACATAAAATAAATTAATTTGATTTATAATAGTAGTTAAGATTTTATGCATATTTTTTTATTATTATAATGACAAGTTGAGTATTGTAAATCGGGTTTGTTATTAGATTATCCTTTTTTTTTTTTTTAATACCAATCTACCCCACTTTGAAATAAATATACCAATCTGCCCTACTTTTTTGCCCCATGCAAGTCGCATCCTGGGGCTGCGACCTCTTGAAAGGCAAAAATTTCAACTGCAACACATGGTCGCATCCTGAGGATGCGACCTCCTATTTTATCCACAAAAAATTCAACAACAAAAAAAAAAAAACTTCCCAAGTGGGAGGTCGCATCCCCAGGATGCGACCATGTGTTGCAGTTGAAATTTTTGCCTTTCAAGAGGTCGCAGCCCCAGGATGCGACTTGCATCTGGGGCAAAAAAGTAGGGCAGATTGGTATATTTATTTCAAAGTAGGGTAGATTGGTATTAAAAAAAAAAAAAAGGGATAATCTAATAAAGAAACCATTGTAAATCACCTATTTTTGTTCATAAGGGTGTTAACAATACTCTAAAAAAAACTTGTTAAAATAAAATAAAAATTAAAAACAAAATTTTATATAAATTATTTTGAAAATTTTAAAACATTGAATATCGAAATTTTAATATTTTATTTTATTTTATTTTTTAACGGATGTCTATATTTGTATTTGCGTAAACTGTTACTAAAAATGAAGAGTATCCTAAGTGTAGAGATTAAAAAAAAGTAAAATCGTGTTTTGGGCCACGCGCGAGTCTTGGAAGGACCCGAGGAAGAAACAAAAGAAGTTGTATTCCATTTTCCCCCACACGGTCCTCATTAGAAGCGAAGATAAAAAAACAAAAGGAAAAAAGTTTGAGACAACGACGTTGTTGGCTGGGGAAAGACCCTCGTGATGATCGCATGGGTAAAAGATAATGGGGACCCACCAAGGGACAACACAAATGAAATTAAAAGGTTATCTGTTTGGTTTCGAACTCCAATCATGACTCATTTGCTACGCTGATTTTGATGGATATGTCTAGTGAAGATGATGTTGATAACGAGTTTTCTTACATTATTCATGTGACATTTGACCTCGCCCGTTGATGTAGGGAACTGATTCTATACAGTGCTAAGTCTTCAGGTGCGACCTGGCCCACAAGGTTAAATGCCAAAAGATTTTGTGTGATTTGCTACCATAAAAAGCAACTCTTTCTTGTTTTACCCCTAGACACAATTATGGATCAGGAAAATATAGAGTTTAATTATTTATAATTGTAATTTTTAATATAATTATAATAAAAATTAAATACTTTTAAATTCATAATTGAGATTGATTAACGATGTAAAATATATTAATATTATCAGTATATATAAATTTTTATTTTTTATTTTACTATCAAATATATAAATAAACATACAATAAATGAAAATTATAAAATAATAAAATATTTATAATTTCAATCTATAGGTCACATGATTTTCGAGTATTGAAAATCAAAATGACCAAACTCGTGTTGTTGAGCCGATGTTGATCGGTTGCAAATGGTTGTTCAAGTTGGCCCAATACAAAATTTGCGCTACCAACTTGTACTAACCAGATCATATATTTTTTTGGTTTATTATAGGTCTTGTTAATAAATTTTTATAAATGTTTAAGTGTTAAATAGTTGATATTAGTCTTATCATAGACATCACCAAATGTGTAAAGGGATACCACTACCGGTCTCATCAACCAAAAGAAAGCAATATAACATGAATAAGGATATGATGTATATAGTTATCGTCTTATCAAAACCAAACACACCAAATACATGTATTCTCAATTATATTATATATCAGTGGATTATGGAATTGAAATAACATATACTCTTTTGTGGAAATTGATAAGTGCTATCATTTTCATACCTATATATATCTTGGACCATTTTTATTATTAATTAAGTAGTTGTATTAAACACTAGTTTTTTTTTGTCGGACTCATAGCATCTTAGTTTAAACCCAACATAAAAATGAGTAAATTTAAATTGTTCTTTATAGAAGCTTTTTTAAAATTAAAGCAAACCACCATCTAGAGTAGAATTTAGACTCGTTGTCTACTGGAACTCACATATACTTCAATTGAGACTATTAGATGATGAAGAGAAAATTTGACAATAACAAAAACGATAACACCCTTGTATTCTCAAGCTGAGCCACCAAATAACAATCATACAGTGATTACTATCACTAAATGATATTCACTATTTTTTGGTTAAGATAAAATGCATCATACATCGGAGAGTGATTTAAATATCACATATTCCTTCTCTAATAATCATAATAAAAACCTTATAAAAATTATAAAAAATCTCAATATTTAATAAGACCTCTAATATCATAAAGACACACACAAATTATATAAACAAAATCTATCATTATAAAAATTCTTTCTTGATCGTGGAACTACATGCATGTACACTCCAACATACAACTGACAACAAATAATCAATATCCTCATTCCAAGAGAGTTCTTGAAATCAATTTCCTACATTCCAACATTTCTTGTACTAAATAAGTTTGTCTTTGTTTTTCTTAATTTATTTTTAGTTTCAAACAATGGGTTTGGATTATAAAGTAGGATAGAGTAATAAAGTAAATACAAAGGATATAAAATCTAAATCCGTCAAAATATTATTAGAAATAAATAATAAAACTAACTAATTGTTCTAAAAAATGATAATTTTTAACAGGTCATACATACTTAGGAATCTATGGTTTAACCTTTGTTACGCCCAGGCAAACCAAACTTTTTTCATGTAGTTATGAGTATTTTGACCTTTTAGAATTCTATTTAATTAAAATAAATTATACTACAAATCATAAAATATATTTCAAAATATATCATACGAGTTAACTTAAGTAAATATAAATATTTTATGATTATTATTATTATTTATTATTATTATTAAGTTTTGAATTTCTATTAAATTATAAATTAGTTAACATTTAAGTAATTCAGACATATTATAAGCTTAAATTAATTGTTGATATATTTAAATATATTATTATAAAAGACTTTGTAAATTCTAAATAAATTTAATTTCATTTATCTATTATTCTGTTAATTTATTTAATAATATGTGTGATTATCTTTTTAATATTATTATTACTCCAACCGTAAAGTATAAACAAAATTGAGTTACGTTTTTTAGAATGAAATATAAGTAAAAATAAATAATTTTTCTTATATTTAATGATATTATCTCTAAATTAAATATCATTCATTTAATTTAACTTCTCTTTTTTTAAATATCAAATTTATTGTTAATTTAAAATAATTTAGACTATCAACTTTCATTTTTATCGAGATTATTTAAATTAAATATGCTCACTTACATTTCTTAATTTGTAATTTAGTTTATTTTTACTTATAATTCATTTTGATGAGAATTCAAAATAGACTTTCAAATAAATTAATCAATTATACCAGATTTTTGTAGAAAAAAATATTATACAATATTTTTATAAAAATTCGACCTAGTAATGTTTCAAAAAAGTCTATCATACCTGAATTTTTTACAAGCGACAGAGACTTTAAAAACCAAGTCTATTCCCCCATGAAGTAATTTAATATAGCTTGTCATCGTTGTTGTCCTTGGTGCGAAACGGGAGTTTTGGAAAACCAAACAAGTGTTAAAGTAAACATTATATTTATAGAAAAAGAGTCAATTAACAATGTATTGGAACTTGTATTTTAGTTCGTTAAAAATTTTAAAGTTATGAAAAACTTTTAATTTTAGTTTCTTAATAATTGTTTGGTTTAATGAAGGGAAGATGATGAATTTTTATAGAGAGGCGAGAAGAAAATAGTAATATGTTTAGTTTAAAATAGAAGAGACAACGTGAAAATAAATTTATAACATTTTTGTATTTAGTTCAATGGATGAGGAGTTAAAATAGTTAACTATATTTTTAGTAAAATTTCAATATTTCAACTCTATTTTATGTAAAAAAAATACAATTTTTAACCTATATAAAATTATATCTAGCAATTAATTTTAGTTTATACTGAAATGAAATACTTTTAATTTTTCTCAAATTTTATAAAATTTGAATGACTTTTTTGCAAGTTTGTTTAGAATATTATAAAAAAATTATTTTACAATTTTTATTTTATTTTTAGAATGAATAGATTAATAACTATGTTTTAAATGTAAAAAACCAAAGATAAAATATGAAAATAGAGATTTAGAAATCAAATTTTAAGTTTACTTTTTTGTGGAGAAACTTTCTATATTATTGCAAATATACTAAAAAAATTCATTCAAAAATATATATCCATTCAACACAAAAAACTAAAACTGCATTTATGATATTTTGTAAAATTAAAAATTATATTTTTATTTTATAGACTAAAATAAATAAATAAAAAATTTATAGAGACTTATAATATATTTAATCAATTTTAAAATAATTTTTATGTAATTTTGATTTCCTTCACTGAATCCCAAAAAATGAAAAGGAGCAAAATAAATTCCAAAAATTATTTTGGTTCCCTCCTCCTCTCTCATCTTAAAAATTAAATACAACAAAAAATTTAAAATTCTTCTTTTCACTCCCTTTCTCTTGATATACCTCTCCCATTAAATGGATTTCAAGACATTTGTTAATAGGATATTTGATTTAGTAATCTTTTTGATTATTTTTAAGAGTCACTTTTGTATTTATCATTTTTAAAATTCAGAATTTTGGTCCTCTATTTTAGCTGAATCGCAAAAGTAGTCTCCTATTTTGTTTCTCCTCAATTTTGGTTCCATAAACAGAATTTTGGTTCAAAATTTGATGACATTTTATTTTTTAAAGCCGTATTACATTTTTTATGATCATATATTTCAGGTACAATTATTGCAAATGAAATCTCAATGCATGGTGTGACTTAAATAAATACAAAAAACAATGAAATTTCATCAAGTTTTAGACTAAAATTACGTTTGAGGGACCAAAACTGGAGAGAAACAAAATGAGATGACTATTTTCGCGATTCAGCTAAAATAGAGGACAAAAACTGCAATTAAACATAATAATAATTATGAAATTGATAAAATTATTTATAATTATTAAATTATAAAGAGAAAAAGTAAAATCAAATAATAAATAATAAAAAAATTATAAATACAAATGAAGAAAATTGAATAATTTTATTAATATATGTAAATAATAATAAAATGAACAATTAAAAAAGAATAAAGATATATTTTAAGGATAAGCATTCTGGAATCCATTTACCAAATGGTGAAAGATAAGAAGATAGAGGTAAGAGGTAAGAGGTAAGAAATGATCTAGTAATAGTAGTAAAGTTAAATAAAGGGTGGACAGAGAGACAAGGTTGTATTATTTGATGGGCAAATGCGATGATTGATATAACTGCCCATCCTGACATAAAGTAATCATTCAACTTACACACCACTCCCTCCCCATTTCCTTTCCTTCCTATTTAATCTCCTCACCCTCCTAAACCATACCACCCCTTAACTGCTTTTATATTCTTAAACAATGATGCTTATTCAAAAGGAAGACTTGAGTTTGAGTCTAAGTTTGAACTTCCTTCACAAATTCTCTTCCAATTCCTCCGGTATGTACTACCATTCTCCGGATCTGCCTGCATATATATTATTCAATCACAAAATCAATTATTCAATGTTTTTATTTTTGTACGCACAGATCGAAACTCCGAAACGTTAACACGAGGAATCGACGTGAATCGGTTACCATCAACGGTTATTGACTGCGAAGAAGAGGAAACAGGAGTTTCGTCTCCAAACAGCACAGTTTCGAGTGTTAGTGGAAAACGAAGCGAGAGAGATGACGTGGACAGAGCGTGTTCAGGAGGGAATATTAGTGATGAAGAAGACGCTGAAACCGCTAGGAAAAAGCTTAGACTCTCTAAAAACCAGTCAGCTATTCTCGAAGAAACTTTCAAACAACACAATACTCTCAATCCCGTAAGCTCTTCGATAATTACTCTCAAATTCAAAAATATGAATTCTCTTTTATTCATGGACTAAGATTTTATGTTTTTATTTTCAGAAACAAAAGTTGGCACTTGCAAAGCAGCTTGGCCTTCGACCAAGACAAGTTGAAGTTTGGTTCCAAAATAGAAGAGCTAGGTTAGTTATAGTTACTTCAAATCAATACCTGAGATTTTTTATTTTGTTTTTTTTATTTGTAAAGAAATCTAACGAATTGAAATTACAGGACGAAGCTGAAGCAAACGGAAGTTGATTGTGAGGTGTTGAAAAGGTGCTGTGAAAATCTAACGGATGAAAATAGGAGATTACAGAAGGAAGTTCAAGAGCTTAGAGCACTCAAACTTTCCCCTCAGTTTTACATGCAAATGGCTCCACCTACCACGCTTACTATGTGCCCGTCTTGTGAGCGCGTCGCTGTTCCATCCCATCCTATGGCCCAACCCCGTACTCGCCCCATACATATTGGCCCATGGGCTTCTTCTGCTCCACTTGCGCACCGCCCGTTTGAATTTGATGTTTTCCGTCGTTGACCACTCTTTTTTTAGGGTGATTTAGTCATTGTAAACTCCGAAGAGTGAGAAAACGGTTGTAGGTTGTAATAGTGTGTTTCGGAATCGTGTGTTGCAAAGTGCGGTCTCTAAACGTGATTTTGGTGGGTCTTTAATGTTTTGTATCACTTTCACCCATTATCTTTTGTTTTTTGGCTGCGATTAGGAAGGTTTTAGTTTATAAATACGTGACTTTTTTTTTTCTTTTCGAAATTTACCGTAGACTTAGTGTAAAATGCATATGTCTTATCTAAACCAAAAATGTTAATTGTTATCAAGAAAAGTAATTATGAAAGACAAGAAAATACATGTGTCTTCTTTTATTTATTTTTTAAATGTATCTCGCATTATATATCACATATGGTTTTGAATGAGGTGGCATAAGAGGAAGGTTTTTAGTGAGTAAGAAACCATTTTTTGAAGATCCGGATTCTTACCCTTATACGTCTTCCATTTTTTACTTGTTGCAACCTAGACTTTTTATTTTTTATTGTGGTTTTGTGATAAAATTGATATTGCTGAAAGCTTCTGCGAAATGGATTTAGAATTGGAATTTGTGTGATGAAGGTGAAGGTTACTGGGTTTTTTTGTTTTTGTTTTTTTTATGAGAGGTTTTTATTATTATTTGATTTATTTAGTGATTAATTAATTAGTTTGATTTTTTTGTAAAGACTTAGTTTTAGGTTCTTAAATAAGTACAAGAATTCATGAATAATTTTTTTTATTTTAAATACTATTATTAAATGTCCAATCAGCAGTAATAGTACATTTTGCAAGTGCCACGTTATAAAAAATTGGCTGCATCATTATGTTATTATTTCTGTAATTAAAAGAAGACATTAAGAATCATTTAAAACTTTAGAGAAACTGCAAGGTGTAAATAAAAATAATTCTAGAGAATAAAATTAAATGACCTATATTTTTAATAAAAGATAGGGTTGGTTCTAAATTTTTTAGTATTTGTTTTTGTAAGTTAAAGTTCAAAAGAAAGAAAAAAATGGCGGAGATATTTTTTATTTTTGAGTAAAATTTAGTTTAATTAAAAGATATTGATATTGTTAAATTGAATACTATATTTCTATTGGAACTTATGATTTCATAATTATGTGCGACTATTTTTAATATTTCATCTATAAAAAAAAATATTGATCTATTTTCATAGATAAATAATATAGAATAAAATTCAAATTAAAGGGAATCTAAAAGAGACTTGACTTGGATTTATATTGCATGTAATCAAAATTGGATCCAGTTATGTTGGTGAGTAAATATTCATTCATTAAAAACATCAATAATTGTTCGATCAAAATCAAATAATTTAGATTTAAAAATTTGATATTTTAAGCTGTAGAATTAAAATCGATATTTTTGAGATTATTCGATTAAGATTAGATACACCAATATTTTCGAAAACTGAATGTGTAGAGACTTTTCACTAATCTTCTTATATGTCCATTTGGAATTAAGATATTAACTTTGAAGCGACTGTGTTTTAAGGTGTTGTTGGTAACCAATGTTAATATTTTAGGATAAATCCTTGTTTTAGTTGTTGAAAGTGTAGTATGTTGCCATTTTAGTAATTGACTTAGTAAAAAAAAATTAAATTACTACTTGAATTATCCAAACATTAGTCAATTTAATCACAAAAGTCATAATACTCACAAACTATTTTGACATTAAATTTTATCTTTTAAAAACTATTTTGACCATTCGATAATTAAGTTGAAGTTATAGTTGACTCAATGATCAAAATAATAATGTTATACACTTTCAAGGACGAAAATAGTGATTTACCCAAGTATTTTTCATGTGGATCATTTTCATGCATCAATGGATCAAGTTTTTAGGTTTCTTCCAAATGTAAAAATAATTGAGTTATTGTTTGGTGTGATTCCGTTCTTAATTTTGAAATCAATAATGATACATATACATCTACAATTTTCAGACACTTATTCAATTCATAATTTTTTTTAATCAATTTTTTTATCTCTAATTTTTTCAAAAGTCAAGGTGTATGCAGTCCATAACCTATGAGTGTACACCAATCATTTTCCTTTTTTATTTGCTGGCTCTAATCGAGTGCAGTTTTAGAGCTCTATGGGTAACCATAACATTTATTGCAAGCGGAGGTTATAATGGGTTCTATTCAACTCATATAGTTATCAATTAGCTATTGTTCAACTCATATATTGTTTTCATATTTTTCAAATTCATAATATTTTTGTTAACTCGACAAGAAAAATAACTAATTTTTGAAATATTTGTAAAATATAGAGTATATGTGTGGGTATAAATGGTGTGTTTAAAGAATATAATTAATTGTTTTATAAAAAATATTGTTTAGATACAAAAGTTGACATCATAGATTGTATTTTGAGTATATTTCATATGATTTTTTGTTTACTTGTTGATAAATTGAAAATGTGTGTAGATTATATGGTTCAGAAATACGGTGATAAAATTTTGAATCTATGTCGCTGATATTTTATCCATGTAGAGGAGATTCAAAATTATTTTTTTGGTTTGTACAATCTCTTGAAGTTATGTACTAGTTTAAAAGTTAAGTATTTGGTTTATTTGTTCGACGTTTCTACGATCTAAGTGAAGAGTGCACCATAAATATCCGTTAGTTTTGATTTTTGGAAATCTTGATGCTTGAAAATTCTTTATGTTTTTGTTGTTGATATAAGGGAAAAGGAAATAGGAAAAAGAAAGAGATAAAATGAAAAATGCAACACAAGTATAATGAGAAAAAAACATTGACAGAATTATGAAACAAAATACACTAATGCAAAAAATTATGAAACAAATCTGTTTTCTTTCCAAACTGGGTTCTAACTTTTTTTTTTTGGGTTTAAAAGGGCCCTCTAGTATGTTTTGTTTGAAAATTATAGTTTATACCCAATACAGTTTTATATTTCTTTTATGTTATGTACTAAAGGGCCTTCATATCTCTTTTAAAAATCTAAATGCCATTGATTTTTATTTTTTAAATATTATCCTATCTATCACAAGATTTCAAATATCTTATAGAAAATTCAAAATTAAGTTTTTTGAAACACAAATAAGTTTTAGAAAATTTAAAATTGAATTTTTCAAAAATATAGTTGTGTTACAAAAATTTTAAAACAAGTTTGCTGAAATAAAAGGTTTTCAAATATTTTCAACAGTACTGGAAACACTTTTCCATTTGGAATGTTTTATTTTTATCTTTAAATGGAGATAACATTGGTAGTTTGTATAAAATATGAGATAAAAATATATAATTTTAAAAGTATGGAGTGTATTTTGTTTTGGTTTTTGTCCACCAAAAAACCTATACTTTTTAAACGGACTCTAATGTATGACGTTACCGAACAATGATGTAATTTGGGTCACTATAGGCCCAAACCACGATGGATTGATTCTAAGATGGTTTTGTTATTAGAAATATAAAAATGGCTTGGAGTTGTATTAATATAATTTAGCTTTTTTTTTTCTTTTTTATATTCTTAAGTATTTACGATATTTATTTGTTAAAATGTATTTGGATGAAGTAATTGAAAATTAGGTTAAATATACTTCTATTTTGTATAAAATTCAAAATTTTATTTTTAATTTTACAATATTTTTCGTCAACAATTTTAATCTCTATCAAATCAAAATAAATCAAGCTTTTATTGAATATTGTCGAATTTAGAAAATGTACTTTACAATAATGATATAAAAATATTTGCATGGAGACCCATATCTTTGAGTAGCAACTTCAAGATTTGTACATTCTTTAAATTCCTAAGTGTGCTTGTATTTGTTATTTGCATGATAAAACAAAAATCTTCTTGTGATCCTTGATATTTTTTTTGTTATAATTTAGTCATTTATTTTCTTTTCCTGTTTAGATAATTTATCTTATAAAATTTGCATAATTTTTTTCTTTTTCTATATAAAAATATGAATGATGTGTTTGTGACAAATTAAAATATTATATTAATTCAATCATTATTAAATGAAACTCTATTCTAAAAAAAAAAATACATAGTATCATTGTTATAGTTAATATGTTTTGATAATGTATAAAGAATCAAATAATAAATGAAAAAACTTATCTCAACATGAAAGAAAAGAACATATAAAATATAGAGAATTTATTTGAGAAAAACAAATAATTTTATAGACGTGTTAAATTTTTTATTAAGTATAAATTAATCTATAAGAAATAAGGTTAAATTAAGTTGATATTTTAAAAAGATTATTTACTTTTAACACATGTGAACGCATGTTAGAGTATTCATATTCGCATCTGTACCTACTTAGATTTGTCGGTAACTACCTGTACTAAAGTTTATATTCACTTCAAGTTTTTAACCAACTTTAACTTATAGGTTTACGTTGCTAAAATATAGTTTCTTTTATAGGGCCATTCATAAATTATAACACTTCTGAGATACACTTCTAATTACTTATAAGTTTATAAGTCTATTGTTTCATTTTTCTTTACCATCATTATCTTAATTAAAAAATTATTGAATATTAATTAAAACTATGTTTTTATGTTATTTTACTATTAATTTAATAAAAAACACTTCACGCTGAATCAATCAATAACTTATCTGCTTTCCCCTATTATTATTACAAACACGACCCATGTCTATTCCTTACCAAGGAGAAATACGACATAATTCAATTACTAATTACAATCTTTTAAAAATAAAAGAAAAAATATTAATAATAACAGTTGAATAGTTTATAGTTATACATAAGGATCTTCAAGTTGAAGAATTTCTTGGTACTCGTCGTGTACTACTCTTAATAGACTCAATTCTTTGAAGCCTTATTTGTTCCCTAAATTTGGCTATGAATTCATCAGCTTTCTTATCCACATCAGGTCCTTCTTCTGTTTTTATATTTTCCTCCATACTTGCTTCTTCACTTTCCGTACTCTCTTTTCCTTCTTCTTCTTCTTCTTCTTCTTCTTCTTCTTCACTTTCCACAATTACCCTTTCTTTCTCTTCCCCTCCAAATTTCAATGAAACTGTTCCTTCTTGCATTGAAGAACTATGATATTTTTCTTCTTCTTTTTCATTCATTCGTTCTTCTCCATTCCCTATAAGAGATTCACTCCTTCCATTTTTCTCACCATTCAAATTTTTCTTCATCTCCTTATCAAACAAACCATACCTTGATTTCTGAAACATTGTTGGTGGTGGAGGTGGTGGTGGAGGAGGACAACAAGACTTATAACAAAAACTCTTTTTCTTCGTCAAATCCTCTGAATTCTTTGCAACTGATTCAGAAGGAATGAATTTCATCGAAGAAGAAAACTTCAAACCACGAGATTCCTCCATTGAAGACTTTGAAGCTTTTTCATGAAACGTTTTTTTATCAACATCTTCTTGTTTCGATTCCATCATCATCCTTGCTGATGCTGATCTCGATCTCCATGGAATAGGAGAAGGAAGAACAACGTTCTCTTTTTCTTTTATCTTTTCTTCCACTTTTCCCTCAAATTCGTCAAAATTTCTAACTCTGTTAAACGATTTGCTTGAAATATTTTTGGAGATTATTTTAGATGACCCATCATTAGATTGAAGTTGAAAAACATCATCATCATCAGATAAACGAGATTTCAAACTTCGAACAGGTAAAAGCAAGGGTTTTTCTTTTTCGTCGAAACCACTCTGTTCTTCATCTTCAAAAACAGAGTGTTGTTGTTTTTGTACCTGTGGAGGAGTTACAACAACCATTGGTTTGTTTCTGTAGTGTTGATTACTCCATGTTTGAATTTTGGTAATTTCTTCAGACTCATGAGATGTGTTTTGAATTTGATCAGTTTCATCTTCGAAAAAAGACGAAACTTGTAGAAATCGAGAAACTAACGATTGTGCAGTATCGAATTTTGAGTTATTGTTGTTTTCTGTTTCTTGGTTTCTACGACTGAATAGTCCGTAAGAGATTGCGATACCAACGAAAAGAAGGTGAAGGAGTTCCCAGTTTCTTGTGAGAAGATTTTGGTGGATGAATTCAGGTGCTTGAGAAGGAAAAAGAGGAAGAATAACAAAGAAAATGAGAACTATGGCGGTTTTGTATACAAAATTGTAATGAAATTTATTTGGATCTTTTTGGTTTTGTTTAGCATTATTAAGGGTGTGTTTTTGGATTGGATTTGGATTTGTCATTGGGGGAGAGTGAGAGAGAGAGAAATGAGGGAGTTATGGAGAAGAGGAGAGTTTTAGAAGCTTAGGTTGAGGAAAGGTATAATGAGGAAATAAGGTTTGATCTTATAATGGGAAGAAAGAAGGAAAAGTTGTGTGTAAATTTGAAGCTTTTGCTTTTGTTTTGTTTTGATTTTCAATTTGTGGAAAGACAAAATGTCAAGGGTAGCCTTGCCTTTATTCCATTTGAACTTTCTCTTTCCTTCTCACCACTTGCTTTCGGTTCTAAAATAAAATGCTTTGTCTCTTGAGATCATTTACTATATGGTGGTGATCAACAACCTCATGAGAGAAAACTTTTGAATTTCTCTCGTTTAGATTTTAGAGCTAACACACGATAGAATTTAGATTGTCTACAATCAACTTTATTATGTAATCAGTGGTAGGACGTTAGGTCAAGGGAAACAAATTTCTCTCTTGATTTGATAATTAACAATTAGATGCACCGTAAGTAGATTGTATAAAAATTGTATCAACTTGGGATCTAAAATAACAAATATTAACTTAACATTAAATGAGATATCCATAAACAAATGATAGAATGTCGCCCCCACTTTTGCACTCTATTTCACTATTACACTACCATGCTCTAGCGCATTTGGTTCTATCTATTTCAAATAATTTCTCTCTAGTTTTTGTTTTTTTAAAGAAATTCAGTTGATTAACATCATTTGATCATTTGACACCTTGGTTTACACTATAGTTAAATATCTCACCCTAGGACGAATTTCATTGAGTGTAATAGTGCTACATCCTATTGTTTTAGCTTCCATTCTTAACTATTTATATACAAACACGTATATGTATTTTGACATTTGTAGACTTGTAGTTATTATAATTAAAATGATCATGTGCTCCAACACTCTGTTACTTCTTGTTCATGATGAATGTGTGTGTGTTTTAGTCGATGGATGTGTGTCTCTTAGCATTTTATTACTCATTTGTTGGTTTTATATAAGTTTAATGATAAGAGTTTAGTTTAATAACTTTAAGGTATCAAGTTTAAATTTCCTTGAAGACAATTGTTGGCTTTATATAAGTTTAATGATAAGAGTTTAGTTTAATAAGGTATCAAGTTTAAATTTCCTTAAAGACAGTTATAAAATGACATCAGTGCTATTTTGATAAATAATTTTTAATTTTTTTTTTTCTATATTATTATGGTTGTCACTCGTTAATATCTCCTTATAGTTGTGTTACATATTATCTTATAATATTGTTTATGTAGTATATTTGATGTAGGTTGTATATTGAATTGGACGAAATAACTTAGATTTTTCAGTTGAGTACTTTGTCTATTTATAGATATCTTATTTTCTAAGTCTTTGATAATTCATACTATCAATTGAGTGGAGGGAGTAGTTGTTCCTTTTTCGTGCACATGTTAAATGATCTGTTAATTAATTTTTGTGTGCAAGACACGTGTTCAATGTAACACTTCGACTATTACCGTTATATGCAATGATATCTCACGATTTTCTCACCCTTAACCACCCACCCAGTAGAAATGGTCCATATGCATCTAGTGATAGTTAGCAATAACAATTTTAGATAGAGAATAAAAATAATAGTTAGCGTTGGATTTAGTCATAGGATGGCTTTCATTCGATTTACATGAAAAAAAGAAAAGGCAAATTCGAGCATGTGTATGTATGCAGCCGTGGAGGGAATGCTTTTCTTGCTTTTGAATAATAGTTCTGTAATACTAATTTTGATTGCTGTTAGATTCTCTTAAATGTTACGCATTGAACCAATGTGGATGCAAAAGATTGTTTCTAAACACCGTTGTTTAAGTTGGAAAAAAGGAGATGGAATGGAATAAGGTGATGGATCAGTTAGTGATTTGTCTAATCATATGCACCCATTGGGAGATATGATAAATCTATATATTGATGAGTAAGAAAGTTCTACCCTTTCTAGTTAGGTCCAATTTTACATGTCAAACTTAGCAAATAAGGCCATTTTCGAAACACTCAAAATCGAGTTTGACATGTTTGTTTGTTTTTCTTTATTTTTTTTTTAAATATTGGAACTAATGGAGCAATATAGTCACTCTTCCTAAAATATAACTATGGTTTCTTTTTTCTTAATCTATTATAGAAGGATGATTTATAATAATCTTTTAGTTTTGAATCACCTTTTCAAGTAGTTTCTTTATTTTATTTTATTTTATATAAAATAAATAGATTTCTTATAAATTTTGTCTTTCTTTTAACTTTTCTATAGTTTCGTCGTCATCTAATGGTAGTTTTTTTTTTTGTGTTTTTATCTTGATGCATTATTTTTTTGGCATTCTCATCTGTCTAAATGCGGTGTTCATTTATTTTAGATTGATAGAGTAACTTTGATTCATTACATTTTTAACTAGGAATTTTAACGTTATAAACATTATATATTTAGAAACATATGTATTTCGAATATAGTTGATTTTATTTTTAAATTGATTCTAACTTAAAACTAAAATTTAAAACTTTTATATTTAGAGTTTATTTTTAACCATAAATTTATTATCAACGTACTTTACATGAAACATTCAAACATAGATCATATTTACATGAGTTAGCTTTATTTTTTATAATCTATTTTAAATAATTAATTTATTGAAAATGAATTTGTGTTGCTGCAAAGACAAACACAAATTTAGGTTTTGTTTGATAAAATTAGCTGGTAACAGTTAAATTAATTGAAATGTTTAATAAAATTAGCAATTCAAGTAATTTAAAGTGTAATTGACATTCTTAATTAAAAAAATTAATTTTATCAATTAATGTTTAAACTATTTTAAAAATAATATTTTTTTTATTAATTTAAAATTATCAATATGATATATTTTAAATCTATTTATCTATTTTATTTTTTTGTAAATTTAAATTAATTAATTACTTTAAAATTTAATTTTAATTTATTTATAAATAATTTTACATTATTTTGCCAAACAGAGTCATAGATGACTCATAAATGCTAACCTTTTCCGTTGTTTCACCTAGAATTACCCAAACATATTTTCAGTGCTACCATAACTTTATCAGGAAATTAATTAGGGTAGTCTTTCTTTTTTGTGATAGAGAACAAAATGGGTCAGGAAATTACAGATCCAATAGAGTATTGTAGATCATTTTTTTTGTTTTGTTTTAATTGTAGATCATATTTCTTATAAGAACAAACTATCAATTTGGTACTTAAATTATATTTTTTTCTTCAATTTCAACTCTAAACTATAGAAATGTATCAAATTATCATTAATCCATCAATTTAGTACTTCAATTGCTTTAAAAATATAAGAGCACAATAATTAAAAGACTAAATTAACGAGTTACAGAGAATTTAATAACTAATTATATTTCAATAATTCATAAATTAAATTGGAGAATGAATAATAACTTAAAAATCAAATTAATGGTTTATTCTTTCTTATAATTATCAATTCTTTTATTCAAATGCTACTAAATAAATGACTTGGGTTATGTTCCAATGTTAGAGATAACATATGACCAGGAATCTCTGTAGTCTTTATAGGATGAAAGAATAAGGACACTAGTTGGGGAGAAAGTAGTAGCAAAATGGATGATGTTGCTTAATTATAAAGGATGCATATAGTTAATAATAACAATATTTTTTTTTTAAAAGACTCAACAAATTTAGTTTATTGAGAATTATTCATTATATGAGTTTATTTTAATTTATGTATTATTTTGTATGAGTACATAAGGAAGACTCGCGGGCAATGAATCCGATTCCTACCCATCTATCTGCCTTTGAATATTTTCTGAGAATATGTATGAGTTTGAGTTAGGATGCCCTTTACTGCAACATTAAGAAAACTCAATAAAGAATATTTTAGTGAAAGTGTGAAAATAATAATTTATAAGTTAAATAAATTGATGTATAGATCCTGTATTTATGTTCACTCGAATAACTAAGTTATTTTGAGTAATTTCATTTACAATGTACTCGAATACTTTTAGCTTAAATCTGTTTCATTCTCATTGGACCAATCAAAGTTGGCTCATGTATGAAATATGATGAGAAACACCAAACTTAGAACGCAATTAAAATAATTGGTAAAGAATAAGACACGGGGAAGGTAAAGCTAACAAGAACATGTGTTGTTTGTAACTTTATCAAATGCCTTGCCCTGTTATATGGAATTGTTTTGTTTCCTACTTTTCATGGATATTACCACTCCACTGCTCCTTGCTCTCAAGTCAAGTAACCCACAATCACCTACTAAATTTACTTCATCAAAATTAGCTTCCACCTAACACATATACCAGACACTACAATAAAAATTAATTAATTAAATATAATTAATATTACAAATTTTGAGAATGTGTGTATTTATATTATCTATGTTTTCAAAAACTATATTAATAAAAGAAATAAAAAATGAAAATGATCCTAACTCCATTAGAGTCCATTTGATGAGAGCTTAGAAGTGTTGGTGTCAGAAAATTATGAATTACAACAAATTAAAATTTGCCACAAATATTCTATTATTAGTGTCAAATAAACAAAAAATTTAATGAAGTACTCATTGTTGGTTTTAATTGGTGGTAGATAGCTGGAATTTACCTAAGATTACCTTTTATTTCAACTTAAATTTATCATAATAAGAAATATATCATTAAAAAATTAATCAATATTGAGATCAATAAACCCAAACAAAAATGAAAAAATATCTTTAAATTCTCAAACATAAAAAATAATATTTTTAATTTTTAATTCAACTAATAAATACTATATTATTAAATTAAATATATATTTTGAATTTAAATTCAAAACTAACTAATTTCTAATAAGAACTATAGATATATAAAAAAAAAATGATAAGGAAAGGAGTGTCTCAATTTGTTTATAAGCAAAAGGAGTGTCATAAAGAGTGCGAAAAAAACTATACGCTGTCGGCATTCTGGTCCAAAAACGAAGCTCCCAGAGTGTTAGCCTATGTGTCATCCTCTCTGTGACTTTCATCTTCCCTATGTCACAATCGAGCCATTCAAAATTTTTCACACCTCATTCTCTCTCTAATTTTTCCTCTTCACCCATTTTCCCGAATTATCCTTTACTTTTTCCTATTCAGAGTTTGTTGAGCGAAACATCGATTTTCTCATTGTTCAATCAAATCTAGGGTTCACGATTTCATTTTCCTCTCTCTTCCCCTTTTTTCTTTTCCTTTCCTTCCCTACAAATTTTCTCCCCCTCTTCCTTGCCCGATCTAATCATGCTCTTATTTTCTCAACAGAATTCCGCTTTCTGTTTTATCCATCAATCTTTCATCCTATCTCTCTTTCCTTGTTCAAATTGTGGTAGAATTCATTTTTCTTAGGTTTCCATAATCGACTCCGTCATCCCCAAATTTCAATTTCGGACAATTCGATTTCTTTTTCTTTTAGGTCCTGTATATTTATTTAAATTTTTTTTCGTAATTTTTCTTATAGAATCGCGAATACTATACGTGAAGGATGTGAATAGTGTATAGGTTTTACGTGCTGATAACTCTTTGTGAATTAGGTTATTGTAAATTTATAGTTTTTTTTTTCTTTCTGATTTGGGAGAAGTCAGTTATGCATATTGAGGAATTGAAGGGAGGTGAGGTTGGAGAAGGTGGTGAGGAAGGGAGATGGAGCTTGGTTGGTTTGGATACAAAAAGGGTTTTGGTTGGAGCAGGTGCTAGAGCGCTGTTTTATCCTACGCTTGTTTATAATGTTGTTAGGAATAGGCTTCAGGCTGAGTTTCGATGGTGGGATAAAGTTGACGAGGTATGGTTTCATATGCTTGAGCTTTATCATATATATTGGGTAATAATGTTGAATTGCTATAGTTTATTTTTTGTTCTTTGTTCGTTTTTAATCAATTAGATGCATGATTTTTACATTTTGTTATTGATTAACATTGTTGGCTAGTCGTTTGTTTCTCTTGAATTTGTTTGTGTTGACTTTAGCATATGGATTTCTTCTTGCATGATTGTGTGTGATATTATCTGCATATAGAGAGAAAACTGTTTGCACGTGCAGGTTTTGATGTTATTTGTTATTTCTATACCATTTATTGAATATGCTTGTTGCAATTTAACCTTCTTCCATTTTGTTATGTGTTGATAACACATATGGCTACCTGAATACAATTAAAAAAAAGGTGATTTGAGATGATGATGTATCAGTTGTGGATTGGAGAATTAGAAAGGAAGATCATGGATGATAAAATGATTATATGTATGATAAAAAGGAAGATCTATTATTTATTTGGATTACAATTTACAAGTTTTTGTTTTAATTTCATTGCTTTCCTATAAGCAATGGGTTTCCTTTCATGTTTTGAAGTTTTGGTTCACTATTGAGTGTTGACCAAGAACTGTCAGACCCAACCTGTGTTGGTTTAGAACACCAGTTACTGGTTTATTTTTGTTTAAACCAACGGACGAATTTTCAATAAATTCAATTCTTAAATTAATATAATTCAAAAGTTTCGTAAAATGAGTTTCTTCTAGTTTTGAAATTGCGTACACAGTTTTGATAATAATACATGATTTATTTGGGTTTTAAATGGAAACAGAAACTCTAATTTACACTGGGTATTTTGATCTATACAATCAATGGTGATTCTGTTTTATGATTACAAATATATTAATTGTTTTTGTACCTTTTTGTATTTTGCTATTGATAATGACTTTGCTGCATGGTCTTCTAGTAATTTATTTTAAATTTATTAGTCAACAAGGTACACTTGCTTCATGTATGAAATAATGTCTGGTTCAATTATTTGCTGTCATCTGTTTGTTATCCATGTCCATGCATCGTTTATTTTCTGTCTCCAATGACATTATCATCTGAGAAGGGGATTTGTGCTGGTATCAGATACATATGCTCTTTTAGTGTTCAATGGTGTCTCCTTCATGACATGTTTTTATTTTATTATATATGTAAATTGTTTTCTATTGTTAGGGAACTAGGGTTCTGCTGAATGCCTGAATCTGATGCACTTAATTTTCAGTTCATATTGTTAGGTGCTGTTCCATTTCCTATTGATGTTCCTCGCTTGAAGGATCTTGGTGTTCGCGGGGTCATTACATTGAATGAGTCATATGAGACTTTGGTTCCAACCAAATTATATTATGTGAGTATTCTTTGTATCCCTTGTTTTGGCTGTTATTGTGTTTTTAGGATTGCTTTAGATTATTGTTTGCCACCTGCTTTCTGGCTGAATACTTTTGAAATCTTGATAGTTATATAAGATTGATGTTGAATACTTCACTTTATAATTTAAATCTTGTAAAATTTGTGAAGATTTGACAAGGGTTTTATGCCCCTTCTTTGTGTAAGTGCTTTGCTTGCAATAATTGGAGGATTTCTGTTAATCCCTTTTTCCTGTCATAGAATATTGAAAATGATCAAGTTGCTTTGCAACTTTCTGGAAATATTTAGTTTGACTTCTATCGTAAGGAAACAAATAGTGGGATTATATGATGTATACTGGATATATGGTTGGTGAGTCTATTAAACTAGCGGCAACTTATGAATCAGAACACCGAGGAAATATTGTTTTTATTAACTATATACTCTTGCATTTTGTTGTCTAATGCATACTTGTTTGTTTTTCCTATATAAGTGTATGCTCTTAGATCTTAGTTTTTACAATAATATAATTAGAAACAAAATTTGTATGCATCAGATTTGATGTATTTCCTAGAGGAAGCATGTTGTGAATTGTTTTCCTCTTTCTCTCTGCTGGTATGCTTTTTGTGCTTTACGAGAAGTGATGCAAGGAACAACAGTACTTATTTATACAGCTAATTATGAAGTTTGGGTTTCTCTAGTTCTTATGCATACCTTCCTCTAGTACTTATTTATACATAGGCATTGAAGCCCAGAATTTTTAAAGCATGTGTGTTTTCATGTCATAAACTTCATGTTTTTATAATATGCTCAATGTCTTAGTTTCTTGATTAAATTTGGCAGACTCATGGCATTGATCATCTGGTGATTCCTACCAGAGATTATTGTTTTGCTCCATCATTACATAACATACGCCGTGCTGTTGACTTCATACACGGTGAGTGTTATGCAAGTTGATTCATGATAATATCAAAATTTTGACATGTACCAGTTTCTTTCTATCTATGGGGAAAGTGATTATTGATGATTAAACTATCTGTGTAATGTTGCATAGTGGTTAACCTGATTAAATTTTTTGTTTCCTTATACTTTCTACACTATTTTCTACTCTGAACTTCTTTTCACCTCCTCCTCCTGGGGTAAAACTAAAAATTATAGAACTCAGAAAAATGCATCTGCAGGCAGGCTCGTAATAGCAACATTTCTTTTAAAAATTGAGTTATTATGCTCATTTGTAACTCTATTTTTCTTCCCTTGAAGTTTTTCCACCACCCACCTCTGGGCTAAACTAATAAAAAATTTAAAACAGAACTTCCATAATGAGTATGTTGAAGATATAAAGTAGGTTTGCAATAACTATGTTCCTAATTATAATTCAGTTATTGTGCTCGTTTGTAATTATTTTGACATTTTCCCCCTCTTTGGTTCTTTTGATGAAGAAAATGCATTGTCTGGACGTACTACATATGTCCACTGCAAAGCAGGACGGGGTCGCAGCACAACTGTTGTTATTTGTTATCTGGTTGGTTCCCAAACTTAAGTAGAGAGTAAAAAGATCAAATTAGTAAAATAGTAGAAGTTAGTACTGTGATTTTCTGATTGTTCTTACATTATGATCTCTTCGGTGTAGGTGCACCACAAACTGATGTCCCCTGATGCTGCATATGAATATGTTAAGTCAATTCGGCCAAGGGTGCTTCTAGCTTCCTCTCAGTGGCAAGTAAGTGTGAAGCCTGTCTTTGTTTTTTATCATTAGCATTTAGTACTATTTAAGTTTTCTTGATTTTACAGCTCTATTTTTTACCTATTACATTTTTGGGTAAGTTGCTCCAAATGAATGGAGCTTATATTTACTATGATTTAATAAATCCTCTGAGTGTTTATGTGGATACTCCATTTCTGAATGAGATCCCCAATTTTGAAAGCTTGACCCATTTTTTTAAATTAATAATATAATTTTTTTTGATTTGTGTTGGGATAATAATAATTAGTGGTAATGGACTGATGGTTAATCTTCATTCGCTTAATTGTTGAAATTTCAGGCTGTCCTGGATTACTACCGCCACCTTATTATGAGGAGGGCTATTGGATTTGCACCTGGAGCTGATCTATTTGTAAAGGCTTCTGGGGTTGTTGCAGCAGCTTCACGAGATCTTGTCAAGTTTGATGACAATTCTGTAGTTGTGGTAACAGAGCAAGATCTTGAGGGATATGACCCAAGTTGTGAATCAGGAGCCATGGCAAGTGAAATATGGGCAGACTTAAGCGTTGTTTACCGTGTGCGAGTTGCTGGACAGGCAGCATTGGCAAGAATATCATGCCTTTGGTTGCGATATGGTACCACTGACCAGAAGATTTCTGCGGAAAACTTGAGCAGGGAAAGCAATTGCTCAATCAGAAGTAATCACTTGGGAGGAATAAGTGTTGATATTCACGTGTACTGAGAAAAATAGCCTAAGTTGCCTCTAAGTTTGACAAGTTAACCCCGTGTTATATGCGTCCAATAATAATTCATGTATGACGGGGCTGCATCCATAACTCGTGTTTTCCTCTGTATATATTCCGTTACTTTGCTCATTTCAATGCAAGTGATGAGTGTCATACAGGTCAATCAGTCGACGTGGCTTCCTTTAAAAATTTACATTAAGGAAGAGAGAAGATGACAAATAGGTGAATCAGACTATGAAAGATAAAAATATATTGTAATTTGCTTATTTACTTATAAAAATATAAACTTGTTTTTCAGAGCCTGTTTGGTTTTTGATATTCTTTAATAGCCTTTCTACTTTTAGACATAATTTACTTTATATTTGGTCCATTATAATTGTCGGTCTCCATAATTTTTTTCGGCTGTGAACCATCAAAATGTGACTTTCCATTTTGTGCCCATCTTTTCTTGCTCTCTGCATCTTTTTTTGTTGAAAAATACACATTTAACAGTACTTTTGGTAAATATATATATATAAAAAACAATTGTTAGAACTTGTTATAGAAAAACATCCAAATATAAATCATGTTAGAACAAAATTCATTTTTAACCAAATGCACAAAAACTTTTCTTTAGGTTTTGAATTTCTGAGTGCTAGCTGTAGAATACAGAGATGTTGGTGTTACAAAATTATTATATTTGGCTAGTTTAGTGCATATTTAGTTAGCCACAACAACTGCCACCGAAAAATGATCAAGAAGATAATGATAAATCTTAAATCAGAAAATGATCAATCTTTAATCAGAAAAGACAAGAGAAATTTAGTTTTTCTATAAATCCAGTAGTTTTTTATTTTGGTGAAAAGATGAGAGAAACTTGTTTTTCTATAAATTCGACGTTTTTTATTTTGGCGAGTCAGAAATCTGAATCACCTGCTTTAAACAACATGAAGGTTAGAAGTAAGACAAATGACTAATAAAACAAAAAGGATAAAACAAAATAAAATTAAAAATTTAATTACTTATCCTAAATAACATAAAGTTTAGGTGTAATATAAATGACGAATAAAATAAAGGGGGATAAAACACAATAATATTTATAAAAATAATCAAAGTGAAAACACAATAAATTAAGGGCCCAAACATTATACAACCTCCGCCAATTAAATATAGAATCCCTTGATTAAATCACAGAAATTAAAAAAATAATAATATTAAATGGGTTTAATATTAACTATTGTTTTTATATGTTTATCTTTTAAGAGAAAAAATTAGTTAATATTTTTATGATAGTATATGTTGTTGATTGCAAAAAATAATTAAACTAATTAGGAATAAATTAGAATCAGAGTCACTAATATTAAAATTTTACAGAGAAGACAAAAAATCTTATATACAGAGACTTATGCAGCATTTTTGGCCTAACCTCGGTATATTTTGATTGCATTTTTAACCCCATTCCTAAATGTGTAACAAAATAGGACAGTCTCCCACGAAATCACCAAAGGACACGCAAAAGCATTTATATCATACAAAAAAATATGAAATAGTCATTAATAGCATTTACAAATTACAGAACATGCACTCCATTTGGAAACATAACATACAAGAAATATACAACACACTATTGTCTTTGTGATACAAAACATGTCATTTTGAATTTCCAATATTCCAGTTGAGAAAACTGGTTACACTGTGCGAGCTAATATCGCAGATACAGTTGAAGGAAGACAAAATGAAATAAAATTATTATTAATTAGTTAATTACTAATAATAATAATAATCACAATTACAGTAAAAAATGAAAATCATTGGAGAGCCATCGGTTTTTCCTTTATAAAGTTAACATCACCATTCGTTGGAGTTAGCAAATGGTGCTTGGAACCTTCCTCTTCACTATCAACTGATGCAGAATCAGATTCTGAATCTTCTTCATCTGCAATAACAGATGTTAACCAAAGTGTTTTTTTTAATGCCAAAAAAAAGAAATGAAATTGCATTCGGCGAAGATAATAAACATGTCATATGCTACATGCCATTCATATTAGAGTTTTTCTTCCAAGAGAACCAATAAATCAATCTGAACGATAAAGGATAGTAATACAATTAGTGGATATAATTGTCATCGTTCATAGCTTACCAGAATGTCCGAGATGATCAGGTTCGTGTCTAACAGCAGAAACCTGAAGGCTTTCTGGCAGAAGACAATTGCAAAAAGAACCTGAAAATTCAAACTGCATTTGATCAGCTTACACAGTTGTGCATATTAATATACAATACACACAGAGACAAAGAGTCCTCACCAACACGAGCCAACCGATTAACCCACGCAGGGATAGGCTTTCCCGTTAACTGTTGGCAAACTTCATCTGTAAAATGGTTGCAATTCTTCGCAATCAAATGGTAAGTGTCTCCATGATATTTTGCGGAAAGGCGTTCAATGAAAGAGCGGAATTGTGAATAATTCATATCGGTGCTGCCTAACAATACTGAACGTCTGAAGATAAAGCCGGGACAACTTCTAGGTTCCACCTCAAATACTCCACTTGTTGAATACTCGTGTGCTCCAAAGCCATATTCCATGCCATGCACTATTCATGAAAAGTTAATGCCATGGTCAATAATTTGTTTCACTTCATATAGTTTGTTTTGGAATGACAAAAAAATCAAAAAGACCCATTAGAAAAAGGTAGCAACAAGAAAATGCAAATGCTTAATATATCATAATACTCTATAAACTTGTCAAATCAGCTAAGAAGTAATCAATATACAAATAGTTAATCAAATGAAAACCCTAAAGCCAGTTTGTATGAGATATTCTTAATCATAACCCACAAAATGTCAATCCTGAATCATCCAAGACTTGATAATGCAAATGCACACTAGCAGCAAAAAAAATTCATAAGTCAACATACAACTAGAATCTCAGCCGTGGAAAAAAGAAATGAAAATCTTCATAGTACTTAATATTTTGAAAGCTTAATTGCAATTTTGGTCCCCCTATTTTAGCTGAATCACGAAAGTAGTCCTCCCATTTTATTTCTCTCCAGTTTTGGTCTCCCAAACAGAATTTTGGTTCAAAATTTGATAAAGTGTCATTTCATGTACAATTGTTGCACTACGAGATCCTAAGGCATGGTGTGACTTAAATAAACGCAAAAAAATGAAATTTCATCAAGTTTTAAATTAAAATTCTGTTTGGAGACCAACACTAGGGAGAAATAAAATGGGGGGACTACTTTCGCGATTCAACTAAAATAAGGGGACCAAAACTGCAATTAAGTCTATTTTGAAAAAAGTCCTTTGCGCAACCAGCAACCACGTCACCCTAAACGTTGCCGAGAGATAGAGTAAAGGAGACATAATATTGAAAGAGCAGAGGAGAGAGAATGTTCAAGTTTTTTTAAAAATAAGAGGCAGACAAAATGCTAAGTTGTAAGGGTAATCTATACAGATACAGATTCCTTGGGAATAAAATTAATGCATTTCCATATACCAATGAATTTGAACAATATTTCCTATTTCCACCGCCAAGTAGGATTCTCTAGAGGCATAGCACTACAAGAAACCTCAATGAATAAGTGGATGACGACCTATCATATAATGTATTATCATCCAATTCTTCATCACAGATCAATAAACACAGAAACTTGATTAATATAAATCATAACAATGTTGTATCCAATTACAATTCCAGTTTTTGTCTGTCATCTATTCTTGTCAATGATAAATCATTTAACCAAAATGGCACAAAGCAATTTAATAACAATAAATAAAAAATATAATTCCCAAATAATAGCAAAAAAGGTAAAAATAAAAAATTTATAAACAAACCTTCGATACCGGAATGAAAGATCCCAACACCAAACATGTAAAGATAATTATTGGCAGGGGTGAGATCATAGACATTAAGGTAGACCATAGTATTAGTCTTTTTGTCGGTATCAAGCACCTTATTCAAGCTAGAACTCCTAGGGAACGATGGCATTGTGTATAATAATAACGTGTCTTTCTTCTTCTCCTCCTCAAATCTCCAATTACACTCCAAGAATCACAACCCCATCTTCTCAACCCTAAAAACAAACAATGTTCAAAACAATATATCATCATAATTATTTTGAAAAAACGAAAGCTTGATTGAAATAATTGCATTCATTATGAAGGGGGTTTTACTGAGAAAATGCAGGCGAGATTAAAAGTGAATAAATGAATTGGATAAAAATGAAATTACCGAATAAATATGTAGAGGGGAATTGGATTGGAAAGAGTTAAACGAAGTGAAATAGATATTACAAAAATTGAAATAAAAAAAATAAAAATAAAAAGAAAAAGAAACTTACGAAAGGAGAAGAGGGAGAGGAGGAAGAAAATGTGAGTCGCCCACAAACACAAAGCCTAAAATCAGACACTCCCTTTCGCTTTGCCTTTTCGAGACGTTCTTCCGTCGCCACACTTCTTTATTATTATTTTTCTTTATAAACTAACTACACTTTTATTTATTTATTTATTATTAGAATTATTAATTTCCTATCGTAAATAAAGTACTTGTTAAATACAGGAAAAACCAAAATAAATAGCAAAGTAATAGAAAAAGTAGATCTTTATGGCTATTATGTCTCACTTTTTGTATGATTATAATTTATAAAGTTAATTTCAATCGGATATTTTACATTATTGATTTATTTCTTGGATATAATTTATTATACATATAGGGATTTTTATCAGTAATTATAGATATGTGATTGGGTGATACGATTTGATTTAAGTCAAACAATATAGTTACTAATGGGACCTTTTAAAAGAAAGTTATTTATAATATTATAAATTCGTTATAAATTAGAATTGACTTTATAAATAATTGGTTGGTATGATTTGTTTTGAATTATAATTAATAATAAATAAATATAAATAATGATAGTTAAATTGGGTGGAAAATGAATGAATGAGCAACTGGCTCTTGGAATTAGTTTAAAGTTGAAAAATGTTATTACTTTTTAAATAATAAGGGTAATGATAAATGTCATGAAAATTCCATCAAGAATATATCACTTTCATAAGTGATTTACGGTGGATAATATTTAAAAAATATTTAAAATTCTAAAAATAATTCAACAAAAAAGAAAAAGAACACAGATATATTTTTTAAATGTTTTTTAATCAAATGGACATTAATTAAATGACTATCTTAACGATAAAGATGAAAAAAATTATTATTAATTTATATTTATGAGTGTTATCATTAATTGTTGTTGGAATTTTAAATAGCTTTTAAACATTAGTTTATCGAGATAAAATTTCTCATATTATAACTATAGATATTTTGTAATATGTCAATGGATATTAGAAATTAGTTCATCATAGACCAAAACTAAAAAGTATAAAAGATTTTCTCTCTAATCCTAGACCCTTTTTGACTTCAAGAATCACTCCATAGAACATCCCAGACCCAGAGTATAACCTATCAACTTTGTGACTAACATATTGATCTTCAAATATACATGCTGATTTGGTTAATTGATTCAATAAATCAAAAGATTGGGGCCAATCAACATATTGTATGCATCTACTTTCCAAACAGAAATAGGGAATAAGTATGAAGTTCCCTCATGTTCCACAGCAACACTGTTATTGATATTAACATTAACATTTATATACATTATGAAATAAAACTGCACTTATATGTTACATATTCTACCAGATATTTGTAGTACTATAGTTGTTAGTCCAAAAAAAAGAGTTTTCAGCTTGTTGCTGACATTTGAGAAGGAACAAGAAACTATGATCAATTGAACCATGAAGAGGTTTGCATACCATTAGAGTTTTTAAATCCTATTTTCCAACACAGGTGCCATCTTCATTGTCAATGACATTGTAATATAGAGAAGAAATCTTGCCATCAAACTTTGAAACTATTTGATGAGTTGATAGGCCACAATAACGTTTCCCAAGACGAGCAATAAAAATATCTACAATCTTCTTGAACATGGAATCTTCTTGGATAAGTGGTTGTTTCACAAACTCAACCAGTGGCATCCACTGTAATCACATCACACAATAGTTAATAAAATTTTCGTCAATGCAGAGCCAAACACACGCTTAATAGAATAATAACCGGAAAAAATACACTAGACTCTCGAGTTCATAGATCATTATTCTTCTAGAAAAGAAGTATATTTTTAATTGTTTTAATGAGTAAGAATATCAAACCTTTGCTGCTTCAATTTCAAGATCATCCACAGTGATCTTAAATGACAAGGGTCTTAACATGCAGATGAAGAACAAATCTGATTTCTCAAATGCCACATTGTGTACATGCCTAGAAATTGATCATGAAGTTCATCAGAATTTAAAACTAAATTGTGTAGCATTGTATGACACTATGACCATACTAGTTTCTAAATAGGTAATTAGACACATCAGAACTAGAAATCAACATAGCTGTATATTCACAAAATTACTAGTAACTATTTCAGATTTATTTCATTAAAAATTATTTAAATTTCTTGATGACATTATTGTGATTATAAATAGTGTTGTTACCTGAATGCAATGACTTCCATAAACTCTGTATCAATCTGCACATTTAAAGCAACTAGCATCAAAAGAAAGTCTTCCCTTTGAACAATTGAAACTTATCTTACACTCTTGTGAGCAACTAACTCTATAATAGTTTATAAAAAGTGACGCCCTTCGTTTTAAAAGCGGATTTTGTGAGGATGAATTAAGCCAAATATAAAAACCTAAGAGTGTGTCTGACACAAACACCAACACAACATTGATACTTATGATGATATCAGTGCTTCATAAAAAATTTCTCAAAGTAACATCAAACTTACCCCAGTTTCTTCCTTCACTTCTCTTACAGCTCCTGTATATATCTCCTCTGCCTGAGATAATTCACATAAGTGATGAATTCAAGTTGCAACATAATTACATTACATGAATGAAATTAAATGAAGCATACCTCATGAATGAATCCAGTTGGTATTTTCCAAAGGCCAAGAGTTGCAGGAGAACAGTGTTTCTCTTGCACCACAAGCACCTTTGACAAATTCATTACAAGAAATTATACAAACATTAGATGCTTGCATGAATCAAATTAGATTAAAACACAGTTTCTTATAAAGCTTTTGCAGAATATCATACTTCGTTGTTTTGATTGATGACAAATCCTCCAATTCCTACTTGATGTGATGCATTTGCTGGAAGCATGCAAGGTCCTTCAGGAATCCAGTAAGTTAACATCACATATCCTGGCTGTGCATGGTGGTATTGAAATCCTTCCTGAAACCAAAATCAGATATCCTCATAGATTCAACAACTCTTTAACAAGTGAAAACAAATGTTCAACTAAGTAGAGACATAACAATTTCCCAAATGTTAGAACAGCAATCTTAGTTCAAAAGAAAATAGAAACAAAAAATGCAAACGCAAATAATGGACACGGGAGTTTGATCACATAGTTTAACCAATTATATCTACGTCTGTGACCAAATGTATCTTTATTTTTAGAAATATAGACATTTGTTCACTTTAAAAGTCTCTTATCTCCTTATTAAGGAATAAAATTAACACAAATTTTAAGAAAGAAAAACAGGAAATGTTTTTGTAAAGTAAACGTCCACAAGTTTTCCGATTTATTTATTGATAGACATCTAGAAAGTTAAATTACCTTGACAGCAAGCGGAACAAGATCAGATTGCTCTAATGGCAACTTAAGCCAAATTCCCTTCTTTCTCTGAAAAACCTCATATTGTAAGATTTTCAATATGCTAGATGATACCTCACAGTTAAAAGTTATAATTTTCATTTTCAAAGTACTTAATAATGTAAGTGAAATTAGAACATGAATACATAATTTACCATTTTTTTCCACTGAGAAAGAGATAAACAAAGCATAGATGCAAAGGCATATGGATTATGTGGTAACCTATTTGGATCAATGACAACACCTCCATACTCATCATCAAATGCATCAAGTATAAGATTTCTGTAATAAAACCTTGAAGTTGAGCCATTTATTCCATTAATACAGTGAGAACTAGTTTCTGCTGCAAGATTATCAGAACCAACTGAATAAATTACAGCTTTATCTGCCAAATAAGACTCATCTGAGACACTATGAGTCTTAAGAGACAACCCTGAAATTAAAGTTCATAAAGTTTTAACCCCTTGTTCAAATTAAGCTCAAAAAATAAATAATCTAATTTTAATCAAACTAGATACTTAAATTTTCCACAATTTTTTTTTAAATTTTAGTTGAAAAAAGGGTACTAATTATTAACAAATGAAAGAATTTAAGAAATGTCAAAGACCAAATAAACCACGACTTTTGCGTCATTAGCTAAAATAATTTATGTCGCTTAAATTAAACGACTTTGCACAGTGCAGATAATCAAAATTTGATGAAAAACACACAAAAGAAAAGATTAAAAAAAAAAGTGTATGAGAATGAATTTGGTTTGTTAGTTACCTCTGCGGGTTTGGGTAGAAGAGTATCTAACTCCAAAATTGTGCCTAAAAGATGAGAAGAAATTGGAGGAAGATTTTCCAACATGGGCAACCTCAAATGTAGACATATAATTAGAAGAGAAAGTTTTCAGCTCCATCTTAATCACTGACCAATGAGATCACAACTTAAATGATACAAAATACTCTGATGGGTGAATATATAAAAGTGAGAATCTTCACTATAATCAAGGATTACTTAGCATGTATCGAACTATATACACTATAATAACATGACTAAAGAAACATCATCATCATGGGATTCATCATCTTTCTAAGTGTATTATATCTTTTTTTTTTATATAAAAAAAACTTGATAATATCCAACAAATTTAGGTGCTAATGCTAATATGACACGTGGGGACAAGTTATATAAAATGAGTGAGTAGTGGCCAAATTTGGACTGTTGGAAACCTTTAAACAAGTGGTTCATAATCGCCGATGTGGAATCATGACGAAGAATCAGGACGAAGATTTTTTTATATATCAACAATCATCCGGAATATACTTGAAATAAAACATGCCATAAAACATGTCATAATGGAAAACTGTGTTTCTTTCCTTGTCATCAATCATCAGTTATTATACTATTATTATAATTATCATAGATATAAAATCATCAATGGAGAAAACGAGGGAAGTTACTTTTATTAATAATATTAAAATTGATCATACTTTTAGTTCTTTTATTTTAATTTATTTATAGAATTAATACTTATATTTTAAAATTCAAGCTGATCTTTCTTTAGATTTTTAAACTAATAAATATTAATTTATCATGTTTTAAATAGTATATACATATTTTTATGATATATAATTATTTAGATATATTGATTATATATATATTATTAATTAAATTAATGAGATTGAATAATTTCAAAAATTAAAATTAAATTTCTAAAGAATTTTATTATAATTTCATAAATATTAATTATTTTACATCATCATATCATACGTTAATTCTAATATGATATATCACAAATTTTTAATTCAAAAATATAAATAAGATCAAAGTTGTTGAATTTTAATATAGGGATCAATTTCGTAAATTAAAAAAAATAAAGGGACCAAAAAATCTTTTAATTGTGACGGTTAAAAACCTCCACAAAGGAGAAAAACAACCGGACACATTTGTAGCTACCTAAAATAGTCACAAATAATTTAATCACAAAATTTTGTAACGGCCAAAATGACCACAAATATTATTTTTTTTATTAGCATTTGTGAGGATTTAAAGGCCACACAAATTTGTGACGACTTAGGCTTTTGAGAGGACTTAGGCCGCCACAAATTATTTTATTTGTAGCCGTTTTAGCCGCCACAAATGGGTAAGTTTATTAAAAAAATTAATTTTATAAAATATGAAATTAATATTAAAAAAATATCATATATAAAAAAATAATATTAATATAATTTAAAAATTAAAAATATAAATTTAATAAAATAATTATATATAAAAATAAAAATATAATTTTAATACTAAGTAAAATATTACTACCAAACAAAATAAAACATTCTAAAATTAATAAATTATATCATACAAACCAAAAATAAAACACATCATAATTAAATAATAATGTATAATATATTCATACAAACCCAAAATAAAAATAGAAAATATTATTCGAATACTTCAATCATCATAATATTCCTCTGATCATTAGCCTCACTTGATCCATCACTATTTGAAAGTCACTCAAAAGTATTATTAATTAGTGTTGGAGACAACATAGTTTAAAATTAATTTGTGAGAATTTTTTCTGCCACAAATAACAACTAATTTAAGTTTTAGTATTTGTGAGGACTTTTTTGATTAGTAATTTGTGAGAGTTTTATTCGGTCCAAAACCTTTTTTAAGTTGGCCACAAATTGAATGATTTCTTGTAGTGAACTAACTCAAATATTAATGATTTAGTTTACATGTATCACCAATCATGGAGTAGATATTTGTTTCAATAATTTAGAAATATATATAACAAAAATAAGTTTTTTTTAAATGATTATTTTTTTAAAAAAAATTTCCAATATACTCTCTCTTAAAAAATATATTTCAAACTACCATATATTTAGAGAAAGTGGAATATTGCTATTTACATTGGGATGTCCTAAAGGAAGTCTCCTTTTGAAATAACTAAGTTTTGCTTTTCTTCTTTAAAATATGTCTTTTGAAAAAGGGACTTCACACTACCATTTTTTTTCCTTCTTTAATTAACCTTAACGAAAATAATCATAATATAATTATACAATTCAATTAAAATTCATAAAAAAAACAAAAACATAAATTTTACAAAGGTTGCAATAAAATTAATATCTAAAGGAGCATCTAGTACCACATTGTCGATATTTTCTCACATGTATGGAATTTTGACATCTTGGTTCATCACGAGTTTGTTCTTCTTAATCTTCATATTCTTGTTTATAAACATGACAAATGTGGAAAGACACGGATGACAAAGAATAAGGTTATCATAATGATTTATGGGAATTGAGAAAAGTCTTACAATGACATTCCAATGTGGTTGTTGGCCATACAAAAATTTTATTGTGCTTGAACTCTATTACGTAATTCAAAAAAATTCAAATGATTATTTTAAGTTTACCCTCCATGCATCTCTGAGTTCATATTTTGTAAATCATTTGCACAGTTGATGAAACTTTGTTGTACGGAAAGTACAAGAGGACTTTGTTGCTAGTCATTGCACGTGATAGGAACAAAAATATAACTCTTATTGTTTATACACTTGTGGAAGATAAGACAGAGGATGTTTCAAGCTTCTTTTTGAAAAATCTCAAAAGACACGTCACACTTCAAATCAACGTTTGTTTGATTTCAAATAGGAACAAATTCATTAAAAGTGTTTATAATAATCCATATAATGTTTGATATGATATTATGTCAACACATACATACTGCATATGATACATTGCACAAACTTTTATGATAGAGTTCAAGGACAATGAACTTTAAAAAAATAGTTGTTTGTATAAATAATGATCTAATTCTTTTTACTATATTCATTATAGGATATGCATTAAGTGAGTCTTCATTCAAATATTACTGCAATGAAATCAAGATGGCAAATCCAAAGGCTTTAAGATGGGTCGATAATATCCCCTAGAATAATAAACTACGATGAATTATCAAGGTCAACGAATGGGATACATTAAAACAAACATTATCGAGTCAATAAACACAATGCTCAAGGGTACACGCAATCTCTCAATCACTGTTTTGATTCAATTAACTTACTATAAATTGAGAGTTTTATATGCAGAAAAAGGACAACAACATCATGCATCATTAGCTTCTGACTGAATATACACAAACAATTGTATGGACAAGATTAAATATGAAGTAGTTGGTAAAACTAACATTCAAAAAGTCACGAGATTCGACCAAAATTGTTATTCTTTCATGTTACATAAAACAGTAAAACCAAGATAGGTGCAACCAACTTGTTATTTCAAAGTCAACCTTCAAAGAAAATTGTGTACATGGAAAAAATTTCAGGCTATACATGTGTCTTGTTCATATGTCATAGCTACATATTCTTACGCTCGTCAAAACTATTTAATCCATATGTCTAACGTGTATAAGGTTGTTAATGTATTCAAAATCATTTTTCACCTATACCCAATAAAGGATATTGACTCTCATATGAATATGAAACAATATATCACAATTCTAAAATAAAATGGATGTTAGAGAAAATGTGTCAAGAAAATACAAACTATGTCGGTTAACTGACCATACTCAAAAATATTGTCCAAATGTTACATACAATTCTAGTCAATATATGTAATTTTTGTAAACTTTATGTTGTTTTTTATTAATTTTAATAGATTATATTGTTATATTTTTTTCGTTAAGATTAATAAAAGAAGTAAAAAAATGATAGTATAAAAATTACTTTTTCAAAAAGTGGACTTTTATATTTTTAAAAATAAGTCAATACAAATCTAAATCGTTGTTGCAAAATGAGACTTATTTTAGGATATTTTTATTGCAAATGACAACTTTCTACTTTATAATAAAATAAAATAATTTAATATATATTTTTTAAAAGAAAGTATATCAATAATTTAAAAAAACTCCAAAAATAATTTCATATAATTTGATCGGATACGCAACCGTACTTATTTAAGATTTTTTTTTTCTCTCTCGTTTTGACAAACGAATTGTTTTTTTATTTAAATCAAAACGAATTGTTTTTTTATTTAAATCAAAACGAATTGTTTCTTCTAAATAGTAAATTTCTATCTGCATACGAGTCATACCAACTCCATGATCATCATATACTTACAAGAATTAAACTATTTATTTATCACTTAGATCAGTACAGTTTGATTTATTATTCATTTATTACTACTACTATTAAATACTCACTTAATTGGTAGAAATATTATCCAAAGGTGGAACAAGAACATCTTCACAACAAGAAGGGTATATACCCCTCATCAAAATTTGTGACGTTTTTGGTGTGTACCGCATGGAAAGCAATTATAACGACAAATGCGATCACCATTTGCATTAACAAAAACTGAAATTGGACTGAAGTCCAATTACTTTAATTATTCATTTTATAATTTAAAATATTAAATTTAAATTCAAATTATTTGATTTTGATTTAACGGTGATCAATGTTTTGAATGCGCAGATAATTAGTGCAGCAGCTGATCTTTAACCTGGGATAACATAATAGCAATAATTTTTTTAGTTTTTAATTTATACAAGCAATATTTTGTTTCAATAGTTAATTATCAACTTACAGTTTGAACAACATTATTTAAGAAAGTTGGTGGTGTTTGGTTTTTACTTTAGCATTTCAAAACTATTTTAACTTACAAATAACAATTTCAAAAGTGAAGTAACGTTAAAGCAAATTCGTAGTTTTATAACTTTTCGTTTAACATCTTTTTAAAAAAACAAACTTTTTGTTTAAAAAAATGCTAATTACATTAAAAGCTATTTCTCGAATGCAATGTATTGCATCTCTTTTTTGTTTTGTTTTGTTGGTATTACTGATTTTTATTTGTTATTAGTGTTATATGTTTGTAAAGATTTAAATATTTATGTAAATGTGTGCCTCAAATCATAAAGGTAGTTATGCTTAAGAATTGTTATAACTACCTTTGGTCAAGTTAGTTATGACAAGGTGGTTATAATTAGTTAAATAAATGTCTTTAAATACTATAGTTGTAAATGCATTGATGTAATGTTGTTGTAATAGCAGTGAGAGCTGAAAAACTAAGAGAGACATATGCAATTTATGATTCATAGAAAATCAGAGAGAGAAGATTAAAGGGGGAAGAGAAAGATTGATAGAAAGGCTAGTATTGCTGGTTCATAAACAGTGATAGATACTAGGAGATCAATCTTGAGAATGCTTTAATCTTGTAAAGTTCAATCATTAATAGTGGATTAATCTTGCTTGCTTGATCGTGACGTAGGTCTCATCAATTGAGACAGAACACATAAATTCTTCTCTTATCCTTCTTTATTTTCGTTTGCATTTGATTGTGAAAACCGTTTAATCAAAACTGCATAAAACCAAGATTGATAATCAGTCTTCGTTTTCTGTTCTGTCAAGATCGATCTTCGTTTTCAGTAGAAAACGAAGAACGTTCTTCGTTTTCATTTTTTCTCTGCAATTGTTTCTTTTTCTATTTTGTTGGTTAATATTTGTTGTAGATTCCAATATTGTTTTAACAATTTATTTATACACAAGAAAAAAATTATGCTATGTCAAGAATTTACACATAAAATTAATAAAAGTAACTGATTTTGTCTTGTAAATAGTAATTACAAAATAATTACACAATCGATTACTCTGATTGGTTATAAATGTAATATTATTTACATTCACAATGTTCATTAAAATCTTTATATATAGTTATTTTCTCAATTTTTTTCAATTTCTCCAACCACGTTTAAAACATAGCAAATATGGGTTTCATCATACACATATCTTGTGAGTTATATCATTCCTCCTAGTCCTATTTTTGGCCAACAAATAGTCTATGGTTGCTTCTATTGATTGAGAGCTTTGATCTCTAGTGTTACTAGTAGGAGATTCCACTTCAAATTGAGATTTCTCCTTCACAATTGCTTCCTTGCATGCATGTGCACATCATCCTCACCCAAGTCTCAACAAATGAGACATTTGGACTTACCAAACATCTTGATTCTCCAACATCCAACTTCCACAGCTTGTAACCTTTCACACTCTTTACATAATCAATAAAGATACCCTCACAAAGTTCCAACCTCAAGCTTGTTCTTTCTAACACTAGTCAATGCTCTCGATACATTCAAATTAAGAGTAGTTTGTCAATTTCTCACTTTACACTTTTATCAATGTTTGGAAGTCTATAGTTGATTAAGGATATTTGTTAATCAAATATGCTGCAATACTACCAGCTTTACCCCTATAAAACTCCTAGACAACCCATCTCTCAAGCACATATGATCACTATATCTAAAATGGTCGTATTCATACACTTGACTAGTCCATTTTATTGAGGTGTCTTTGTCTTCGATCTTATGTCTTTTAGTTCATATTTGATTTTCAACAAGAGTGTGTCTTTTTTTAAAATTTTAAATGATTTAGATTTATTTTTTGAAAATAGTCTACACTCTACTTACTAGAAAAATCATCAATCATGATGAGAAAATAGAAATTTCATCCATTAATTATCAAATTTGCAGTATCCTAAAGATCTGAATCAACATACTCTAAAGGGTTATTAGAAATATGCATTACAGTTTCAAACTTAAATATACATTAATTTCATTTTAATGGTGTACGTAGATTAAGCTTGTATAGTGAAACAATGTATAGCACCACCACACATGTAAACGTGTTTTCAACAAACGAGAACTATGGAACTAATCAAATTATATTAAAATCATTAAACGATAACAATGGAGTAATCAACAAAATTTAATTATTTAATAAATTATATGTTGATTTTAAATCAAATATATTTTTGTCACATTAAAAAATAATAGCATTTCTCTCTTTTTTACTTCTTTCATCTCTCTCATATCAAATAATAGATTAAAACTATTTTATTTTTCATGTATTTCTCTTTTATGTTACTTTTTCTCTCTTTTCACTTTTCTTTTCAACTAAACAAACCTTAAATGTAATTTTGTAATAAAAAAGTGGTTTAACCTTGAAAATTAATTTTATAAACTTAATTTTGTTTCAAATCTACATTAGTCAAAAATAACTTAATTTATAGTTTTGTATTGTATTGTCTTTTTTCATGTTTAGAAGTATAAAAAAACTTCTTACTCATTTGGCTACTAACTACAATTAATTTACATTAATACAAATATAGATTACGTTGAAAAAAATCAATTTTAATAAATAAAAAAATTATTCAAACATAGATTAAATTAAAGAAAATTCAATTTTAACTAATGTAAACCACCGTTATAGTCGAAAAATTATAGAAATCTGTTATTTTAGTCTTTTGACTCGGAAAAAAAAAAAGAGATCTAAAATCATCAAATAGTAATTGAAAGATATTCATTACTATTATAAAAATGTGTGAAATATTTTAAATATTTTAATAATTCAATAACTAATTTATACGATGTTGACCAAAATCACAAAGTCCCCCAAAATAAAACAAAATACAAACACATTACCAACAAACTAGAAAATGTGCAAACCAGAAACACGACGAAACCTGAAAAAACCAGAGAAACCCAACAGGTGAAACAAACGTGCAGAAATGTGCGAAACAGAAGCGTATGTAGAAATGTGGTTATGCAGCAGCAAATAAGCAATTGTGTTCAAGAGGAACAATCACAAATAACTCAATCTATTTTTTCTTAAACCCTTTACTCGCTCCATGATTTTCTTGGTTCTCTCTTTTTTTCTCAACCAGGGTGTTTCTTTCAATTTTTCATTTTCTTCTTCTTCCCGGATCACGCTGCTTTAAAAAGCCCACCAAAAAATAATTAACATAAGGCCCAACAAAGATAGGCCCAAAATAACCAAATCTGATTATAGAAGCATATATACCTCCCACAATTTTTTTAAATGATATATATATATCACTTTCTATCGACCTATTATTATATATTAAGTTGTAAAGGAGTTACAATTCGTACTCGTATGAAGCATATGGAGGATAGGATAAAGGAGCAAGTCTTATATGTTACAAGATTAGATGTAGTGTTTATGTACACATTAAAAAAAATGATTTTTTAACTACAAAAATTAATTTTACATTTTGTTGATATTAGAAAAAGGTGTCTTTTTTTGTGTGTATAAATATTATTTGTTTGATCTTGTGATTGCACAAAAATAATTTTAGAATGTCGAACATTCTTCAATAGAGAATATTTATGAAACACTTGTACCTTCATTGTTCTCTTATCGTTGATTCTTGAAAGTTAGGGTAAAAAATCATTAAACACAGTAAATTTTATTAAATAAATTATTTTATCTTTAATACAAGTAAGAATAATTAATTTAGTTCAAACTTGGAGTTAAAAAACATAAATTAATTTAACACTTCTTAAAAAATTTAGAGTAATGTTATTAAAGTACAAAATCTGACATAAAATAGAATACAAATACAATACAAAGTAAAATATAGTGGAGTCATATTTTGTTTTTCAAAAAATATCAAAGCATTGTATTTGTGTCAAATTTTGTGTTCCAATAACATTACACAATTAATTAAGTGAAATATATAACTCTTTAAAAAGAAGTTTTAATTGTTTTTTTAGTTAATTATTTTTACTAATTCACAAAATCGATCATCTTATTTTAAAATTTAATCATTTATTCTGATTTTTTAACTTAAAAACAGCGACATACATTTTTAAATAACATGACATATAATACAATGATATAAATAATTAACATTCAAAAAATTACAATAAAATTCTATATAAATTTCACTTTTAATTTTTAAAAAATAATTTTTATAATTTAATTAATAACATATGATACTGTAAATAACCATAAATTAGTTTAGCAATATTTTAAAGATCATATTATTAATTAAATATTACAAAAGTAGTTAAATTTACCGACAAACTTTAAGGAAAGAAAAAGGGAAAAAAAGACCGCAAAACGAGATAAGAAACTTGGCAGCAAGAAGTCTGGGAACCTCTTAAATCATAACTATATGGTATACTCAAGTAGTTAAATTTACTCTCTCATTTCTCATTTATAAAAATTGTGTATCTTTTATTTGTGACTGAGCAATCGTGGACGAGAACAGAAGATAAATTCCCTCAAGGATAGTGTAAGAGTGTGGACGAAGATTGTATCCCTACTCCACGGAGACCTCGTTAAAGCAATTTAATATATATATATTTACTTTTTCACACAATATGTATATAAATTTCTGTCATAAGTGACGCGTTTTGTCATTACAAGATTGTTATAATATTACATTTTATTTTATAAAGTGAATTCTTTTTACTCTCAATTTGATTGAAAATAGTAGGATTTTGATTATTATTTTTACGTGTATGGGGTGGGAAGCATTTTGAATGGCAGAGAGGAAGGTAGAGTAAGAGATTATTCATTGCACTTGTCCTGTCCCGTAACATCCCTAGAGACAGGGATATTTATGCTCGACAACTTCTATGTTGCAACTTACTGTCATTGTTGCTCTCTCCTTTATTTTAACCGTTAGAACACACACTAACTATTATTATATATGCAATATAATACCATATACATTACTACTTTTTAGGTCTCAAATAACAAACCTCCAATTCAAAGATTAGTAAAGCTATACTGAATTTTTTAATTCAAAAATCATTCATTCATATATAATTTTCGTACATATGTGACACATGATTAAACATATATATACAATCGTAGTTAATTATGTTAAATATATAATTAATTTAAATTATGTTTAAAATTATAGTGGATTATATAAGTGAATTAATTACTATTTTACTATTTAGATCGTGAAATGAATTAAAAATCTATTCAATTGTTGGAAACGTAAAAATTAAATAACGTTTGTCTGAATATCATCATTGTTTTAATTAGTTGCCATCAGTTTTTCTATGAGTACCAATGTACCATTACCATCATTCTTCATGTGTTTCAAAGAATTTACTTAAAGTTAATTTATTAGTTTAAATATATTTTTGATCTATGTAAACATATAATTTTTTAATTTTAATCACTGTAAATTTTTTTGTTTGGATTTAGTTCATATAAAATTAGATACCATCAATTTTGGTATCTAACGTAAAATCAACATTACAAACAAATAGCGCTGAGACACATGGCCTTATAAATGCACACCAACACATCATCTTTTATGATATATTAAAAATTAAATTTTTTATATTATTAATTAATAAATTTATTAATTATCATTTAATAATTAGTGTTATTTTATAAAAAAAATATGAATAAAAATTTAAAATGGGGTTTATGGTTTTTGGAATACTCTTATTCCGTGCCACGGCTGTTTGCAAACTCTTTTTTTATAACTTTTGATTTGACGTTTTAGGGACCAAAATTAATCATCTTTCATTTTATAGAGATTAAATTCAAACAAAAAAAATTACAAAAATTAAAATCAAATAGTATATTATAAAGACGAAATATATATTTAAATCTAATTAATTTCTCAATGCTCAAATATTATAAAGCAGATACGCTGTTATATAATAAGTCTATAAAAACTTATTTAATTACGTACGATTTGTTGAGGAAAGACAGCATACGAAAGGAATTACAGAATTACTACTATGCTTCTTTTCTAATTCCTTAATCTATAAAGTAATCCACAGCCGGGTTAATTTCTCTTCTTCTAAAATTAAAAGAAAAACAAAAAACAATTACTAATTGTGCGGTTATCATAAAAGGTAACATTAACATATACTCATATAGGATGCACGTGAATTTAATTCATCCTATTGACTAAATTTGGGTATTTTTTTTCTTTAAAAAAATAAAAATGATATAAGAAGAAGAGGAACAATTCAAGATTAGCATGAGATGAGGCTATTAAAACAATTATTTTAACTTCCTAAAAATAAATAAATTTATATTTAATTAAAAAGCCTACAAAATAAATTTGTACTTAACAAAAATATTTCATTATTTTTAAATTTAAAAATAATAAAAATTTATCTAAAATTAATATTATCTCAACAAATAATAAATTAATCAACTTAATTATTAATTAAAAATATTATATAATATAATTGATAGTTTTTAATTCTAAGACCTCATATTTTAATTTGCATTAGTCATCACCATATCTTGTAATGGGGCCCAAGAATATGATAGCGATCTCTTTGAAACGATGAATATTAAATACTAAAGTTGCAGGATACGTTGCATGAGAGGGATGGTCAAACGCAGAAAAGTCAAATTCAAAAAACGTGCTCCTAAATCAAATACCATATAATATGAATTTCGAACAAAGGTTAATACTGATAAAGAAATTGCAATGACAACTGAATTGACGGTATTGAAGGAAGCATGGATAGATGTCAAAACTTAGTAACTTACGACAGTTATATATACAAGGTAAACAATTTCTTAAAATAAATAAAATGTTTTAGCAATTCATGATTATGAGGTGAGATGATATCTGTAAATTTTTTAACTCTCTCAAGTGAGTGTATCTTTGAGGAGATGTGAGATATTGAGAGAAATGTATATTTTTTATTGTACTATAACACTGTTATATATAATGTAAAGATTATGTCCATTGAGGACGAAAACGACGAATATCTTGCAGCAACTATCCCGTTTGTATGCTCCTAGCCATTGAGAATAGAGCTCGTGGTATTTAGAGTTGAGACGAAATACAATTAGCGGACAAATATTTTGGGCTTGTGTCTGTTTAATTAAAATACATGGAATGCTAGGTTAATCCAGAACAATCTCTCTCGATCTCAAAATAATTGAATTATTTGATAATTTTATAATATATATATATATATATTAAAAGAAGTGTTTTATTGAAAGAGAGATTGAATACAACTTTTATCAAATTATTTTTGTTATATATTGATTTATTATTAGTGTTATAAATACACAGTAAAATATATTATATTGAAAATAATGTAAGTAATACTAATTAAATTATACAATTGAAACAAGTGCATTGAAAATTTAAATGATATTTTATTTTAGGATTTTTTTTTATATAAATGAGTTAATTATGGTGAGATGTAAGGAATAACTTAGATGTTTATTAAACAATAATAAAACTCTTCAATATTTTTCTCTCATGTTTCTTCGTGTGTTTGAATTTCCACCTCTAAAATTCAATTTTTCCATCATTCTCTTTCTCTCTCTCTCTTTTCTAAAAGATGGTAGATATTTTAATGGACTCTCACATGTCACATGAAATTGTCTATTTTTATATAAAGCATATGAATTTTGCACATAGTTTTAGATGACATAAATACTAGACTTAAATAAATTATTTTATTTACTTATTTTTTAAAAACAAAAATGATCTCTACTCATATTGTAGAGTACACAATAGTAGCTACACCACCATAAGAAAAAATACTCTTAAAATGTAACTTCGTCTTTTATTATACTACTAAAAAGAATTTTAAGAATTTTTTTAAAATGAAATTACTTAGGTTACATTTAAAAAGTTATAGGTAATTTATGGATAATTTTCATTAGATGATGGTAAATTACTACAATTTTTCAAAGTTACTCTTAAAAAAAACTTTTTTAGTATTGAGATGGTTACACAAGCTTTCGCGGCACTTTAAACTGCAACCAAATGCACCTCGCAATGGTTAATCAATCGCTTGAGCTTATATTGAGCCAATATCTTATTGCGGCAATTTAAAACAATTAATGCTGGAAAATGGAAACTAAAATTAGTAAGGATTAAGGACCAGATTAGAAGGCTTTGGTGTAATTGATATATACCTCTTAAAAAATAGTCCTAATATAAAAGCAGTTTAAAATAAAAACTGTTTTGAGTAACTATTTATAAAAATTATTTTTTACAATTGACTTTTAAAAAATAAAAAATGTTTTATGTTACACTAGATAAATACAAAATAGAACTTCTACTTGTTTAAAAAATTTCTAATAAATAATTTATAAATTATTGAATATTAAAATTAAATTTTTTTATCTGTTTGATACAACATTTAAAAATAATCATAATATAAAAACGGTTTAAAATAAAAACGGTTTTGAGTAACTATTTTTAAATTACTTTTTACAATTGATTTTTAGAAAGAAAAAAAAATGATTTTCATGGTAATGGAATATACAATATAACTTCTACTTTTTTAAAAAAAACCTCTAATAAATAATTTATAAATTATTGAATATTGAAATTATTTATAACTAAAAAGTATTATTCAATAAAATTTAAATATATAATATTCTCAAATATTAACATCGTATTATAATTTTATTAAGTAAAAATTAATGTTTATCTATTAAAAATATTTATATTAAATTTATTCATATATACAGTGAATGATTTTTTTGGACAAGAATATTGATTCTTTAAATAAAGGAATAAATAATTTTATATGGAGTTCTGGCATAATACCTGCTGAATTTAATAACTTTATCGTCCTAACATGAATATATTTTCTTCGAACACAGGGTCCAAACATGAATTCTTTAATTCAGGGTTTCCTCGATGTAGTTGATATACATTGTTAATATAATGATGGTTAGGTTTTAATAATAAATATTATATTGCGCACCCCACGATACAGTTGCTTCGGTAAGAATGGATTGTCATGTACCTCTTTCCTTATTATTATTTTTTGGATACATATCTCTTATCTATTTCCTTAGTTTATATTCACACAAACACACCTTAGCAAAAAAATATTCAAAAATAAAATAAATTATGCAGGATCTATGGAAATCGTCGACAGGCCGACCCAAGAATTAGATTTAGGCTTTAAAAAAATTTATTTTTTACTTAAAAAAATCTTTCCGAATTAATTATATTTTTTATTTCATAAAAAAATTATATTTTAATATTTTTTAATTAAAATTAATATTATCTTAATAAATGCTGAATTAATTAATTGTATTATTAAGAGAAAAAAGTATATTATAGAAATTAATTATATTATTTTAATAAATAAATTTATATTCTAAAATATAAATAATAAATTAAAATTTAGAAATATTACTAAAATATTATTGTAGACTTTATAGGATCTAATTAAAAATAGTCTTAGATTATATATAAGTTCAGTTGGTGTATGAAAAATATATAATTTATTTTTATCTAATTATTCTTATGGTTGTTGTACTATCTAGTTGATATAAGAAATTTTTATTTGATTTGAGTGAAATGAATCCTCTTTTTTAGTTGAAAGAGAGAGATAAAAATATATTAAATAGAGAAAGAAAAAAAATTGATAATTGAGATGTAAAGTAAAGATGAAAATTCGTAAGTTATAATTCAATTAATAAATGTAGACATTTGTTAAATTTGACATTTTATAGTAATATTTATTATTATTTTTTATATACTATTTATTACATTTGTTCAGGAAAAATCTCATATTAATATTTTGATAATAATTAAATAAAGTTAATTAACCTTCTAATTATGATTCTAAAAGTGTGTTGCTATTTAACAATGTGTTTTTAAGTGTATTAATTGAAGATATGTATTAAACATAACAACACAAGATCATTTTAGAAAAAGCAAGATCATTCTAAAAATCGAAGATCATTCTAGTTTATTAAAAACAAAAGTCAATAAAAACGAAGATCGTTTTGGTTTTTCACATCCTTCAGTTTTATTAAACCAAAACCATTCTGATTTGGGAAAAAGCAACACTTTCCTTCAACAAGATCGTTTTAGTTTGCAAATTTATCAGTCTTCATTATGAAAATACCAGACTTATGTACACAAGATCATTTAGGACAAATTCATTCTAAAAGATTAACAAAGAAAAAGCAAAGCATCAAGAACAAACAAGCAAAATCAATCTCTAATTTGATGACTAAAGCAACAAGTACAGCCAGGACAGAAATGACAAGACACTACAACTGCACCTCTAAGCAGTATGTGTACAAAGCAGAAAAAGCATAAACAATTGTCAAATGTTCTCAGTCTATAACTTACTCAAAATAGAAACGAATATCGTTTTGATTATAAAACAAGAAAATAATTGTTTTTCAACAATATTTGTCTATTAAAATAACAAATGGACAACTGAACTGCTAACGGCTATATTAGGTGTCATCAACCTTCATGAAGCCTATAAAAGGAACCTCAAGGTCAAGGAAATAACAAGAGTTTAAAGTGCAAGCAATTAATCACTTAAATAATCATTATTGAGAAATCTAAAGCTCTTAAATTAAGCACAAGCTCCAGTTCTGTTTCACTAGATTTAAGGATCTACTTGCTGAATCTTTTTACTGACAATCAAAACTCAAACAATTGTTGAGTGTACTCTGATCCATCAATCCTTTTTAAATCGTTTCATTTGAAAACACAAGACTATAGTGTTGAAGATAGTTTGAGTGAATTGTAAAAAAAAAATTGTGATTAAAAAGTGATTTATAAAAACTATTTCTAGATTGAAAGGTAACTATTGGAAATAATTTCAAGGTTGAAATATTGTAACTGATCAAGATTGATGGCGAAAGTTGATGTGAAAAGCAATAACATTCTTGTTTAAGAACTTTAATGAAAAATCTCACAAGTTGAGAGAATTTGACGTAGTCCACTTTGAGGGAACCAAAATATATTATTATGTGATTTCTTATCTCTATTTATTTCTTATTCACTAAACATAGATTATGTAAGGGAAACTTTTTTTTTCACTCACCAAAAACGTTATGTTTTTACTATATTTAAAACCAAAATTAATTTTGAGTTAACTAAATTAAAAGTATAAATTAATTAAAAAAATGAGAATCACAATTCAACTTTCTCCTTCTTTACCCTTTCTAAAATAAATAAAACAAATATTAATGAATGCTCTTGTAACTACAATAAATGACGATGTATAATTTATACAATAAATAATATATATATATATATATGTACTAACTTATTTCGTTAGTAAACACCATTCCCCTTTTAATAATATTCATAAAATGATTATGGGCCGAATACAACCTCAAATTGTTAAATATTTACGACAAAGTCTCGTAATAAAATGACAAAGTCTTATTCGGTTTATAATTATGAATAGTTTAAGCAAGTTCCCTTGGGTCTCGAGTCTCATGAGATAGATATAAAGAGCAACTCATAAGAGTTGAACTCATGTATTGCTAGAGTATAAGTCAACTTTTTCTAACCAATATATAACAATTAACATTCTTTTGCTATTTTTTTACAAAGTTTAAGACGAACATATTTACTAAAAAAATTAGAGCTTAGCGATTTAATAATAATTGAATAGGCACTTGAAATCTAGCCAAGAAGAAAATATGGTGAATAAATTAAATCATTTAATGAAATGTACATTTCTCATCTCTGATAAGGATGCAATAAAAGACGATTATTTTAAAGGAGCCCTAAATAGAAATTTCACACAGCCACTAAAGGTGAATAACAAAAAGAAGATAACGGCGACAACGGTGGAACACTGAAAATTCCCTTAATATCACCGTCCCAAAACCCAGTCCAAGTTGACGGCGTTAACGGCATATCTTTAAAACAGTTCACATCAAACTCCATCGTTTTCTCCTTTTTAACCACCGGTTTCTCCTCCACCTCTTCCTCTTCACGGCAACGTTTCCTCTCACCGTCGCCGGAAGTCTCCTCCACCGCCGCAATAACTTCGTTGACTTCAAGTGGAAAGTTAAGAATTGCTTTGGATCCGCGAAGCCTGAAAGCGGCTCGATCGTAGGCTTTAGCGGCTTCAATAGCCGTATCAAACGTTCCGAGCCAAACTCTTGAGCCGCGTTTGTTCGGATCGCGAATCTCGGCGGCGAATTTTCCCCACGGTCTTTGTCTAACTCCTCTGTAGTGCTTTTTCTCAACAGGTTCCGGTTCTGGTTTCTGAACAATCACCTCCGGTTTCGGATCCGAGTTTCCGAATTTGATCCACTCGGTTTTCTTGGGGAGAGAGATTTTCAGCGACGGTTTTCGGCTCAGTGAAGAGTTTTTCTCTATGGTTCGTTGAGTACGGTTGTTAACAGGTTCAGTTATTAACGCTTTGGGACTCTCCTGTTCGATTGTTCGCAATTTGGAATCAAATTCGAAAAGTGGAATTTGTGTTTCCGTTTGAAGGAGGTTAGTGAAGTAATGATCTAAAGAGATTGAAGAATCGGAAGTTGATGAGTTTGATTCGGTTTGAGAGGTTGTGTTGTTATTTGTTACTCCTTGAAATTCAAATTCAAATTCAAATTCAGATTCAGATTCAGACCAGGGTTGTTTGGTTTGAGTGTATTGTGCAATTGGAGTTCCTAAAGGGGATAGTTCACCTAAAAGATGCAATTTGATGCTTCTAAGAGCTGAAACTTCAGCAGCGTTATCCATGAGTTTATTGTGTATGTTTATAAATTGAATTGATTTTATTTTTATTTGATTGAAGGAAAAAAAGGAAGCAAAAAGTTGTGGTATTATTGGAGGAGAAATAGAGAAGAGAGGATAAGGTTGTGTGATGTGTTTGTCTAAGTTGAGTGGAAAAGGGTTGTATATAAAGGGAATTGATTGAGTGAGTGTTGATTTTGAACGTGGAGGAGACTTTCTAATGAGGAGCTACGATGCTAGGAGGAAGCATCGTTTTTCATTTTCTCAATTATTCTTTTTATTTTTAATTTTCTTTGCTTGAAGGAAAGATGGGTTGAAATTTGAATATTCTACGGGTGGGGAACACCTTAGTTACTTTGCTCCTTATCTTGTCTACGTCAATTGTTATTGCATTACCCATTCTTCACTGTTTTCTTTTGTCCTTTCTGTTGTCCGTTTCTTAAATGGCGCTGCCGCAACTTTTGATTTCTGCCTATATTATTATTTTCTTCATCCTTCATTTACTTCAAAGTCCATAATATAATTCTCCCTTTCAACAGAGATCTATAAATTGAGTAATATTCATAGTTATATTAAGAGTTATATTCATTTATATAATCGATTAAATAAATAAATAATTAATTAATTAACTGGCCAATATATCTAACAACTCTCAAAATAAAATGCATTAATTACACTTTAGATTTCGAAAACGTCAAAAAAATACATTGATAACAAAGAATATGAAATGCCATAATACATTAACTAATAGATTTTAAAATGCCATAAATAAATTGACTAAAAGGTTTTTGGAAGATTTAATCTTCGTTTGAAATAAAAACAATAAATATTCTAATGCAAACTTACTTCTTCATTTTTTGTTATAGGTGTTGAAATAAAAGATTAACACATCAATCTTGCATTTTTCATAGAAACAAGAATAAATTATTCAACAATTAAATGAAAAAGAAAAGATAAATCACTCGAGTTTCTATGAAAATTTTACAAATAAATATTTTAGAAAAAAAATAGCGAAATAATTAGCTCTATAATACTATATTACAGTTTTTAATTTAAGTCATTAATAAAAGATAAATAAAGATTTGTAAATTGGATTATATTGATAATTCAAAATATTAATTACATCAAGTGTTACCTAAACTTATATAATTAATTAAATAAACAATTAATTAGTAATAAATAATTAACTAACTAGAGTATTCAACTAATTAATTTAATTTAATTAATTAACTAACTAACTAATATATCAACAATTTGATAAGATACAAAAATAATATAGTGATAAAGAGATATATATTAATTTTGATATATAACAAATTTCATATATGCTAATGTTATTTGAAAACATCAAATATAATTCATGTTTAACGAGTGTTATTGTCTTCTTTACCTTTTAGGTTGAAAAACAATTTCTTCAACCTAAATTTTAGATTAAATAAAAAGTATAATAATGTTGTTTACTTGAATATGAAGAATTTTTTTTTATAAATTTAGTAGCAATTTTAGTCATTTTAATTAAAAAATTACGATATAACATAATTTAATAGCGTGACATATGATACAACGGTGTAGAATGATTAATACTAATGAAATCACAATAAAATTCTATAAAAACTTAACTTTCAACTATATCTTTTAATCGAAAAATATGAGCAAGAAACCAAAACTGTCAACTTTTAAAATAAAAAAACCAATTTCATTAACTGATGAAAATAGAGAGATTAAAATAAATTAAATTAAAATTATATTTGAATAGTTTTTGATATGTTTTTAAATATTTTAATATTCTACTACTATAATATATTAACAATATTGGTATAGTAACCAAGAATGTTCAATCCGTTCAATCCGTTTGAATCCAAAAATATTTTTGCTAGTTATGAAAAGATGAGTTTATCCAATTATTATGTTTTCTTGTGCAAATATTTTTTACTTGTCAGAGTTAATGTATCTAGTTCGATGGGCAAATTTCTAAACAATATACTTTTTGGACAACTTGAACTTTTTAAACAAAATCAATATTCAATTTGAACGAAATTTTAAATTTGTGTTTGTTCCTGATTATGTAGTTTTCCTTTTTACAAAATAGTTTAGTGATTATGAACTCTGTAAAGTTCTATATATTCCAAGTTGATTTCCTTTTTCTTGATAATTTAGCACAAGTTGATATATTTTATTTTAGAGAGGATCAAATTATATCCCAAAGAGTTACACTAATAGTTATACTCATTTAATAGTATTATGGTAGATAAATATTTTTTAAAATCAATCATTGAATTAAAAGATACAATTATATAAATTATATCTATAAATCTATAATTATTTTGTATGTCATTTTAATGCGTGAAAATTAACGTCAATTAGGGATGAAAATAGGCTAGGCTGTCCGTTAGGGACTTATAGTCTGGCCTATTTAATAAAAATGTTAGGATCAACCTATTTTTAAAGTCTATTTATATAAATAGGTCATACTCAGACTTATAAAAAAGCCTATTAGATCTGACAGGCCGACCAATATATATTTTATTATTTATTAATGTTATTTTTATTATTATATTAATAATATTATTTTCCTATTTTAAATTTAATCAATTAGACAATCACCCAGTAGTCATTCCATATTCGGTAGTCGTTCCATATTTGTTTGAGAGGAAATAATGGATTCGTTTGTTTCAGAAGAAAAAAAAAATCTATTATTTGAAACCAAAAATTATGTTTTAGGGTTTAAAGTATGTTTGTTTCAGATTTTTTTAAAATTATTTTGTTAGAAAAATTATTTTTTGTTTAATATATATAGATATGTACATTGATATTAGTATGTGAAGAGCATCATGTGGTATGAGTAGAGCATTTAAATATTTTAATATGAATAAGACTTTTAAATAGGCTCAGGTCAGACCACACTTTTAAAAAGGTCAGGTTAGGCCGAAAAAATTAATCGTAGGTCAGACTCAGGTCTTTCAAAGTCTGGTCTGACGTGACATATTCTCATCCCTATCGATGTAATTATATATAACGTTAATCTAGACGCAACTTCATGACATGATAAACGATTTTAAATCAATGTAAAATTTTATAAATTTAATTTATATCATAGTAGATTTCAATCTAAATCTAACAATTGATTTTTAAAAATATTTTTCCGACACACTTTTCTTAAATGAGTGTAACTTTTAATATTACTTTTTTTAGTGTAATTTAATATTTCCTCTTTATTTGATCTACTTACACAAATATTTATGAAATATTTTGAAAAAACTTACAATAAAATCTTATGAAATTTTGACAGGTTGCATTTGGCCCGACTTATCTTTGACTTAAGCTACTTTAATGCTAAAGTTAAATATAGTGCTCTTAAAAAAATGTTAAATTGTTTGATAATTTCAAGTTTTTTTTTTAAGTGGAAAATCTACTTTTAGACTAAACTATGTTGGATAACATGTTTAGATTTAATTATAATTTTGATATCTTTATTTTCATCGAATTATAAAATTAGATTTTTTATTTTAAAAACTAATAATTTTGATATTATTTTTTTAAAAAAAAGTTAAACTATAAAATCACAATTTCATATATTTTAAATTATATGATATAGAATTATCTAGATACATTAATTATCCATATGTCATTAACAGAAATACAAAAATAAAAATGTTATGAAATTGAAACTTAAGTTTTTAGATGATTTTATTGAGATTTCACGTATTAATCATTTTGCATCATCGTATTATATGTTACGTTATTTAAAATATGTGACATCGCTATTTTTAAGTTCAAAAGTAAGAATATGAGACCAAAACCGCCTGATTTAAAAAATATGAAATGATTTCGTGAATTAACAATTAAAATATAAAACTAAATCTACAATTAAAAATATTTGTTATAGAACATGCAGTCTTATAGTTATAAATTACATAAATGGATTAATATTTTTTTTTAAAAAAGAATCTTTTAAACGCTTGCTACTATTTTAAAATCTTCAATTTCCAATTAAGGAATTTTTTGTTTTTGTTAATTAAATAATAATATATAAATAATTAATAGATCTAAATAGTACACGTATCATAAAATAATATGTTATATCATTTGAAATAAAAACTATAATTAAAAGTGTCGTCTTTTAAAATAAAAAAACTAACCGAACAGATTATTGAAAGTAAATGGATCAAAACTATAATTAAGTCAAAATTAATACTACTACTAATATAATGAAAAATAAAAACAAAACATTTCCTGTAAACTAAAGACCACACTTGTTTAAGAAAGAAAATGTGGTTAATTAAAACAGGAAAGTATGACGAGATGCGGGAAAATTAGGATTGGTCCATTTTTTATTCAATTATTTGTTCTATATATTATCCCAAAATATAGTATAAGTTATAAAATTATGTATTTATAAAATAAAAAAAATGATAAAATAATTTTTGTTTTTAACTTATATTGTAAATTTATTTTCTTTTTATAAATTCTACTATTTAATTGATATTATATATGTATATTACTCTTAATTTATTATCATCAACTTTACATTTATGAAGTAAAATGCATAAAATTATGTATTTATAAAATAAAAAAAATGATAAAATAATTTTTGTTTTTAACTTATATTGTAAATTTATTTTCTTTTTATAAATTCTACTATTTAATTGATATTATATATGTATATTACTCTTAATTTATTATCATCAACTTTACATTTATGATAATTAGAGTTAACTAATAATCTATAAAGATAATTTAACAAAATTATTTTTTCTTTTTTATTTATTATATTTTTTAATTTATATAAAATAATTAAACAACATCATCATTTTGAGATGGAGAAATAACATCAAAGATTTGTTTTCGGTATGTTAAAGGTTTCTTAGTTCTGAAGTGACCCTTAAGAAAAAGGTAGACTCTAATTAAGAGAGTATATGGCGGTCATAATGTGAGTTTGGAAAATGTTGTTTTCAAAACTAACCGGGTCCTGCATATTTTGACAATGAACTTTTTTTGTTTTTTGTGACAACCTTCGTTGATAATTAAATTGACAACGATAGATAGCCGATAATTGATCAAAGCACACAAGGCCCCCATACGACACTGGGCTCCACCACCTTTGTTGATTTCTCTTTTTTCTTTCGTAAATTGACTTCGTCTTCCATTTTCATTCTATTATTTGCTCTTCTGTTAGCCGGCTACATTAATTTAATGATTTAATTGTGATTTTGATATTCTTGTTTATTTTTATTTATAAAATTGATCATCTTATTTAATAATAAGTACGATTGTTTATATGATATTTTACTTTAATTTTAGATAACTTTTTTTTATTTGATTATTTATTTAATTTTATTATAAAACTTCAAAAATATAAAGAATGAAAATGTAAATTTATATGAAGATTTGAGTTATAAATTTGATGAAATTTGCATTATATTAATATGATAATTAATTTTATGAGTTTTTTTTTTTTTGAAAATTTTGATAAATTTTTTGTAATAAAAAAATAACATTTTTAACATTTTAAAACATAAAAGATCAAACTGTTTACTTAAAATTAAATAAATAGCCAAATTAAAAAGAAAGAAAAAAAGATACATGAATTAAGTGTTATATGAAATAAAGTTAAGGGACCGCGAGAACAATTATGCCTTAACAATATGACAATTTGTCTTTTATCCAAAAACATTAATTAAAATATGATGATATAATATATTTTAAATGACATATCGTATGACACAATAATGTAAAATGGTTAACATCCATAAAATCGCAATAGAAGTCTCTAAAAATTTAATTTTCAACTTCAATTTTTTTTATAATTTAATTAATGACATATGAATAATTAATATATCTTAAATATTTTATATCATAAAATCATTAAAATATACGAAATCGTCATTTTCTAGTTTAAAAATATGAGAAAAATTAAAATTGTCGACTTTTAAAATAGAAAATCAATTCTATGAATTGATAAAAATAGAGGATCAAAAATACAATTAAACATAATTTAATTACCAATCCAATCATTAAAATATCATAAATTTAATAGTTAATAAGGTACTCTCTTCAATGGAAATGTATTGGAAGCAAAGATCGATTATACGATGTATATTTATGTATATTTAATTGTAGATATTTTCTCGTTTTATGTTATTAAGTTAAATATTTTAATTTTTTTTTTGTAAATGCATCATTTTTAATTTGTGACTTTTAATTTTATAGTTTTGAATCGATATAATTTATATCAATTTAAATGAATCAATATCGTTGTTTTAGTAAAGAAAAGGTAATTTAATCTATGTAATTTCAATAAAAAAATAACTATATTATTTAAATTACTATTCATAAATAATAAATTAAATTATTTTCAAGGTTAAATAGCATATGTGTTTCCTTAACTTAATTTTAGTTAACATTTTAGTTATTTATCTTTTGTTTTTTTGATTTTGTCTGTTATTTTAATTTTAAGTGACAATTTAATTTTTTATGATTTAAAATATCAACGATATTATCCTTTTATTTACAAAAATTCATCAAAAATTTTAAACAAAACCTATAAAATTAATTATATTATTCAATATAATACAAATTTCATCAAATTCGTATCTCAAATCTTTAAATAAACTCATATTTTCATTCTTTATTTGATGTTGTTAGAGATGAAATTATGAGTTTATTTAAAGATTTAAGTTATGAATTTAATGAAATTTGTATTATAGAATAAAATATCAATAAAATTAATTATTTTTAATGAAATAAGATATAAACAAAACATAACTTTGATATATTATAGATTTGATATATTATTTTTCATTTTCAACAACAAAAACGAAAAAAACAAATTGGATCTTTAAAAGTGTAAAAAAGTTAATTAAATGAAATGTATTTTAGAGATACTATTATTATTAAATAAAAGATAAGTTATGTTTTGTTTATATCTTATTTCATTAAAAATAATTAATTTTATTTATATTTTATTCTATAAAATGAATAATTGCATATCCCTTAATTCACAATTTTTTCTACTAATTTCGCTTAATTAAGTTTAATATTAATTTTGTCACCAGTCAATTAACTAATTGACCGGGCACATGTATTTGTCCCGAGTATGATTCATATAAAAAATTATGTTTATTGTGTTATAATGTTGTTTAAACTTGTATGTAGCAGACATTTAATAGACACATTATTTATTTCTATAAAAAGGGCGCACACACATATATATTAAAATAGTCAGTATTATTAATTAATTGTTAATTTTGTTAAAAAACAGAATTAAATTCATGATCTATAATATATTAGTCAATATTATTAATTAATTATTTGATTTCTGCTACTAAAAAATATATCCTCCCCCAACTAGTTAATAATAGTAATTAACCACTATCTATTTTTTGTTTTGCAGTTTTGGCTTATTCAAATAGAAAATATTTGATAAATACCTATACATTTAGTAGATAACTTGAGAAAGAGAGAATGATATGATATATTAGAGATGTGAGATAAAAATAAGTATAGAGAAAACGAAGTGTTAGAATGATCGTTTGAAAATATAGAATGTGTACGTACCTTTACTTTATTTATAAAATTGATTAACCCATAATCATGCTCTTAATAATTACTAAAACTTTTTTTTTGTTAAAAAAAAATTAATAATCAAACTTTGTTTATGAAATATTATCTTTGTTTCATAGTGATTGTGTCACTTTTGAGTCAATTTTACTAAATTATTTACTTATTAATTATTATTATTATTATTATTATTATTATTATTATTATTATTGTTTTTTCACTATCATAAATATAAAATGAAATATAATATATTTTTTAGGGTAATGTATATAGGATTAATTAAAAGATACAATTAAAAAAATAATTAATACTATTACAATAAAAACTTAAAATAACTTTCTTTTTGGGAAATTTTTTTGTAATCAAAATAACATTCATTGAAGTATTTAATTGTGACTAAATTAATTCAATTTTGAAATAAATGAAAGATGATGAAGTAGTCAATTGGCGTAGATTCATTAAGTCACCCTAATTTGTTTCCTTCTTCATGCCTGTCAAACCTCAACCACTCCATTATTTATTGTTATTAGCGGTTAGAAAACACCTCTAAATGACAACATTCTGATCTGGCTCATTCTTTTTCAAATTCTATTCCTAACATTATTGTTAATTATGGAGTTCTTCACATTCCTTAAAGTAAATCATTAATTATATTTAAATCATACAATGAGTTTTATTTTTTTTAAAAATCTATCAGTAAAAAAAGCTATTAGTGTTAGTTGATAATATACGAAAGATTAAAAAAAAATGAGATAAATAAATATCATAATTAAAACTTTAATAAGAAACTGAATAATATAGAGACACATAACATAATATAATCACTGATGTTTATTTTTATCTCTTTTTTCTTTTTTATTTTACTTTCCACAATTACACATATTTTTACTTTCCAAAATTACTAATTATACTAACATATTAATACTTGTCTATTGAAAAAAAACATCTTCCTACTCTCAGTTATTTGAGCAAAATTATTTGACGTGCACTTGAAAACAATTTAACATAACTTTGTTTTCCATGCAGATTGACTTGGAATGTTCTATGGGCCGGTCAGTTGCTGCTGCATATGCAATGGTTGTCCAAAACACGTGGGCTGCAGGTAAATTCATTTTTCTATATTTATTTATTTATTCAGTACAACGTTTATTGACCAATGATCAATATTGTAAAGCTTGAATCTTTCAATGTAATGGTTTATGGATTTTGTAACATATTGAGCTCAGCCACAAATTCTTCTTCTCATGTAATTTTTGGGTGAGCTTTGATGAGCATTAAATGGTTGATAAAACAATTTACAGTTATCTCTTTTTCATGCTTATTGGTTAATTTAATCTTGGAAAACATTATTTTGTTAATGGGGACTTCAAAAATCGATGTAACATGAAATGTGTGGAAACAAAATCTTTAATTTGATATTGTAGGATACCATAAAGATTAATAAGATTAAGATCATATTTGTTATCTAATTTCTGCATTCTAGTGTATAAATGCATGTTAAGGCATATTTCGTATTTAAATTATAATTCAATTAATAAATATTAAATATTAATATTGTTAAATTAAATATTATGTTTTGGATTCGAATATAAAATCTTGTAGTTGTGTGTAAAAATTTAATGATATTAATCATATTATTTATGTATAAAAAAAAACGTTAAGATATATTTTATAATGATTTTTGAACATGTCCATAAAAGAACTCATAAATTGTGCGTACAAGATTTAATCATCCAATCTTCATCGTTAAAGAACGAACGTTGTTAGGAAGAACAAATCCAACGTTATTCTGAAACTTATTGGAAGATTATTAAAAAGTGAAAGAAATTTGAGGTTATTGTTCCTACATTGTACCAGCATTATTCATAGAAGAATTGGACCAATGACAAGAAGACACATCATTTTCTTGATTCCGTAAGTGATATCATTGTGAAGACTTTTCTCGCCTATAAATACGGTTTCAAAAAAATTAAATTACCAAATATTTTTTATTTTCACAAATTTTCGATATACATAAAATTGAGAAAGAAAAAACAATACAAATAATTTCGTTTTTGAAATTTCAAATACGTAAAGATGCTTAGAAAAAAAATATACAAACCAAAAATTTGGTTTTTAAAATTTCTGATATATTAATAAAAAAGATGTGATGGTGAAAAATCAAGCCAATTTTTTGTTTTTATCAAGAAGGATATTTCGGAAAGTCCATGCAAAAAAACACAAAATATGAGCGGTCTCACTGAAACGTATACCAAATGATAACTAACCGTGGGTAATACTATCAAAGGCTATGTCCAATGGGTGTGAAAACTAGAGTCCACAAACTTGGCTAGTTCAAATTTAACGAATTGAAAACTCTGATAAAACATAAGATTTAGGTTCTAAAATTTTAAACTTAATTAGAGTTTTTTTAGCTCGACTCTAACAAACCTATGTCGGATTAGTCTGATTGGGTTTATGACTACCTACGTACCTGTCTGACATAAAATAATAATAATAATAATAATAATAATAATAATAATAATAATAATAATAATAATAATAATAAATTATTTTAAAAGAAAGTACGTAAAATATTTTTAAAAAATAATAATAATACAATATATAAAATGTTAATAATTTTTGTTTTATATTAAAAAAATGCTATTTTAAAAATAATTACATAAAATGTTAGCCTTAAAATCCGTTTAAGATCATATTCTTTTAAAAATAATTTTGTAACTCGACTCAATAAAATTTATAGTTTATTAAGATCGATCTAAACGAGTCGGGTTTCTTATTTTGACATACCACTCCCATAGATTATAATAAAGACAACGTTTCACAATTATAAATATAAGGTTAAATACTAGTTTGATTCCTTTATTTTAGTTAAATTACGAAAATAATTTTCTCATTTTATTTCTCTTTAATTTTGGTCCCTAAATATAATTTAATCCAAAATTTGATTAAGTGTCATTTTTTTAAGCCACACCATACCATTTAGGATGATAGACATCAAGTACAATTGTTGCACAACGAAATCGTGAAACATAGTGTGACTTAAATAAACGCAAAAAAATGACACTTCATCAAATTTTGAATCAAAATTCTATTTGAGGACTAAAATTGGAGAAAAATAAAATAAGAGAACTATTTTTATGATTTAATTAAAATAGGTAAATTAAAACTGTAATTAAATCTAAATATTAATTTTTCAAAGAGAAATCTATTTTTGTGATTTAACCAAAATTCGATCTGTCATTATAGATTGTATTATGAGAATATCTACTATGTTCTCGTCTTTTACCTATCAATTTTTGCTTTAATTGAGAATCTATATGGTCACAAGTAGCAGATAAGATAGATAATAACGAATAAATTAATCGATTAAATTTAAAATGTTTAATAAAATAAATTGTTAAATTATAAGATAATAAGAGTAAAATGAGATAAAATATGATATACTATATGTTTAAATATTACTTAAAATAATATTCTGATAAATGTTATAATATGATGAGAAAACACTATAAACTATGAGGTTTTTTATTTTATTATTATATCCGTTTTTTTTAAAACTAAGTAATATATTTTACATTTAAATTTATATATTAAAATGTCATTCTTTTTTATCTTTAGGAGATCGTATTTCTGCATTGTAACCACTTGAAAAATTATTTTTTTTTCCTTTTAATTAGAAGTCGCATCCTGGAAGCGACCTCTACTAAATAAATAAATAAATAAAATTTATAGTCACATTTCGGAGATAGAGATGAGACCTCTTACTGTAGATTAAAAAATTATTTGTCATGTAAGATGCAAGCACCTAAAGATCAATATGATATTTTGATATATATTTTTCAACATGGAATATACTAATTAATTTTTTTAAAAGAAATATATATATATATATATATATAAGCAGTAGAGTCGAACCAATTCAACACTTATCAACACTTAAAACAAAATCAAAAGCAAGTTTTTGATAAAATAAATAAATAATAATATAGTAGATATTTTAATGCTAACAACAATACTTTATTATTATTTTATTCAAATTTTACATTTCTTATTTTTGAGATGCAAAATATTTAATTAAATATTTCAATGATTGTATACTTTTATAACTGTAAGACCTTTTATTATTTGTTGTACTATTTAAATTTTTTATTTTTATTTTGTAGGCCTAAATATATATTAGAAAATAATTATTTTTTTGAATTATGAAACTCTTACTGTACGGGCGGTTATTTTTTATTTTTTTATTTTTTTTTAAACTACAACCAGTTTCTATTTTTTATTTTTAGTTTTAGATTATAATTTTTAATTTTCAGTTCTGAATTTTAATTTAAAGTTGAATTTCAGTATTTTATTTTATTTGAATTGAATCACTTTTTTTTATCATATCTTGTTATGAATTTGTCAAATATAAAAAATATTGACTTGTCAAAATAATTAAAATGAAAAAAAAAACAATATTAAATTTTAATTATTTTAAAATAAATCAAATATTTTAAAATTCTAATTTATTTGATTAAATAATTTCAATAATAGTTATTAAAAGTAGTATTTATAGAAGATGACAATTGTATATCAATCGTCGAAGACAACTGCAACGGTAAAAAAAGACACTTGATAGATGGAGTTGGTGATCGATGTGTGATCGATGGTGACTGTAGTGGTTGAAGGTGGGTGATCGGTAATCGGAGGTGAGTGCTATGTGATGACGATTATTACGGAGGAAGTGGTGGTTGAAGGTGGGAGATGGTGGTTAGAGGTGGCACTGGTGGGTGTCATAGAAGATGGAAGTGGACGAAGGTGATGGCTATAGTCGGAGATGATGGTGACTTTTGTTAGAGGTGAGTGACTGGTGGCATTGTTGATGGTGGTAGTTAGAGGTGGGTCATTGGTGATGGTACTTGAAATAGTTGTAGTGGTGATTATGAGATTATGTCTATTGATTGTGACATTAATTTTAAAACAAAAAAAAAATTACAATTTTTTTTTAGTTTGAAGAAAAATCTATTTTAAAATTAAGTAAAAATAAAAATTCTGAAATTAACTTTCAAAATAAAAATTCAAAAACTTACGACCACTCTAAACGAATCCTAAATTATTGAGTGTCAAAAATAATTTTTTTAGTCAGCGACAAACGAGTCTAAAACAATTTATATTATTTTTAAATAAATTTTCATAATTTTTTTTAAATATAAAATCAAAATTACTATTTAAAAATCTTAAATCAATTATTCGAGTCTAAACATATTAATTTATAATTGTTTGGTTTTTGTCCTACTTTGCAAACTATACTGTTACGGCAGTTCCTGAATTTTGTTTCTTTTAGATTTAAATACACATATTAAAAAAAATTAAATTAATTTCTTTTATCTTTTATTTATTGAATAAAAATGAAATTAATTGAAGACATATTTTAAAAAGTTTATAGATATAAAAAAAATATTACTCAATATTGTAAAATAACCAAAGTTTTAGTATTGAAGTAAAAAAGTTAAAGACAAAAGATATGACACGAAGGGAGTATCTAATAATAGTTATTTTTTCCTAACTACCCACCAACAATTTTAATCAATAGACACTACAAACTTGGAGGCTTTGAGGCGCAAATTTTAAAGAAAACATAGCAACCCTACATTAAAGCTGTAGGGCCAACAAAATGTAAATATTCCTCAACAACAATTCCTTGATTTTATGATCAGTTGATCACCATAGGTGTTTAGAAACTTAACGTGTAATTAATTTTTTTTCAATTATATTTTTAGATTTAATATGTATACATTGTATTGTATGATGTAAATTTTTTTATACAAAGTCAATCACAATCGTTACATCGTTCGTTAGAGATTTTTGACTTTTATAAAAACTATATTTAAAATCATCTTTATAATTGTGATTTATTCATAATATAATTTTGTTTACATTAAAATTATTTAACAATTGTCTCTATATTCTTAGTTGAAAAATAATTTTAAAAAATTAAATTCAGTTTGAGACCCAAATGCTAACATAAATTGGATATAAAATAGTAGATATATTGAGTTTCCCGTAAAAAAAAGAAAAATAGATATCCGAGTAATTAATAGCGTTAATCCAATTTCGTATTGTAACCATGAGGATTACCATATAGATTTTTTTTTTGTTTTTTTATAAAAGGGAAAATATAGTTTGAGAGCTTGATAAATGCATTTAGGTTTGTTACAAAGTTCAATTAGCTAGTTTTAAAATGTGATTAGTTTGACCATTGGTGAATTGAATTATAAACTGCTGAGATTACTTTGAAATTTGTTCTACCTTTTGGAGAAAAACACATGCATTCCCTCAATTATTTAGCTTTCACAACACATATTTCCAAAGAGAGAATCCTGACGACAACATAAATTATTAGAAGATTAGCAACTTGATGAGAAGATATATTTTTATATTGAAATGAATTTCAACTTGTTTGAATAAAATTATTTTACGTAACAATGCAAAGATATGACCAAACTGCTTGTTTTTGTTTGGTTAGAAGATTCAACAACTTGTTCTTATTATATTAATAATTGGAGGAGAAAAGATATTGTATTTTTTATCATTTCAAACCAATTAGGAATTCAATTGCTAATTTGATTCGCTTGCTATCTCTGCACGCACGTGAACATTTTTCTATTAAAGAAAGAAAGTAAATCCATTGTGGGCCTCTCATGTTCATTCATGTTCACCTTACACTTAAATTACTTATAGGATCCTATTTAACTGAAACAAGATTTTTGTTTCACAAGTTTTAGAAACTTTTCTCTCCACAATCTAGCATTTAACTTATTTTTTATGATATCATATTCATTGATGATGTGATTTTGATTATTTAAACTAGAAAAATAGATTTGAGAAGAATAGAGTGCATTATAAAAAATTACCTCCAAACTAAATTGTAGAGAATTTCTTAAAACTTGATAAACTAAAATTCTACCTTTTGAAATAAAAGACTAAAATTAAGTTTTTGTTCAAATATAAAATTAAAATTGTTTTTAAACCTATAAAACTATTTAACTGAAACATGATTTATGTTTCACAAGTTTTAGGACTTTTTCACAATATTCCTTTGATATTATTTTTTATGATGTGACATTAATTATTTTTGACTGAAAATATATATTTATTTATTCAAATTTAGTAGAAATTATATAGATCGAGAATAATATAATTCAAAATTGTTAAAATTGAAAAAGATAAATTTGCGAATAAATTCACAATATTAATATTAATAGTATAAAATGATAAAATACTTACAATAGTGATAAAATCTACAAATATGACAAAATTGAAGTGTTCATAATACACATACCTCTAGAGATGTAACATTGATGTTTTTAAAGTTATTTATTAAATTTGAATTTACACTTGATTGAATTTAATATGTCAATTGGAACCGAACAAACACCTATCTAAGATGAAAAATCAAACATCACACCCAAGACTGAAAAATTTAAACATATGTGAAAATACTTTAATTAAAAGAAGAAGAAGAAATGTATTAACTGTGTGATTTCATGTCAGGAAATCCATCTTCAATAAATAGATGTGATATTAATTATTTTAACCAAAAAAATGGATTTGAGAAGAATCAAATGAATTTTAACAATAAATCTGGAGAAAAAAAAAGTTGTAACATTTTTTACTTCCAAATCAACAAATTAACAATGTCAATATTATCAAATGCAATTATTTATCATTAATTAACATGACATGTTATAAAAAATAAACGTCCAAACTAAATTGTAAGGAATTTCCTAAAACGTTATATTAAAATTCTAGATTTAAAATAAAAGGACTATATTTCTATTACAATACAAGAATAAAATTGCATTTAAACTTTAAAATTAATATTGAAATTCTTTAGCCAGACTCATATTGTTTTTTTATTATATTTTTTTGGGTGAGAGTATTTATTTTTTATGTAGTAGAGAAAAAGGGTGAAATTAATACTGCAAGATTGCGGTGATGCGCACGAGTTGGTAGTTGGCACGTAGTGACTAATTAAAATTTATTTGACTGAAACTAATGAAATAAAATGACATGTTTGGCAATAATATTATTGAGAACTTTTCAAGTCAAAGTCAAATTCTCACTTTATTACGGTCATTGGTCAGCTTCAATGGCTTTGTTGTGCTTATGTTATGTTACGTGCGATTGTCTTCATTTTTAAGGTAAATTCCTTTTTGAGGTAAAATAATTTTGGTAGATATTTCCCAAGTGCATATTTATCTTGTATTTATTCGGTTAAAATTGGAATGTTAAATTGACTAAAAAATTTGTTGATATGTTTAATGAGTTATACTTTTTATTTAAAAATTGATATAAATTGGATTAAAAAAATAATAAGTTTAAATTAAAAAATAAATCAAATAAGTAATTATTTGAGATGAGTGAGAGGTATTAAAATATAGAAAGTCCACATTTTATTTTGTTAGATGGTGCTATCTATAATATGAAGGTGGGGTTGAGGAAAACGAAAATGCATATTGTGCCGCAATCTTTGTCTTTGTCTCCTCCTAGCCATTGGAGTTTGCCGAAAAACATTTTAGGGTTGAGACTGATTTTAGCTTAAGGCCAAAGATTTTGGGTGTATTTTCGTCGGCAGAAGGACTAGGCTTTGGACCGATCCAAAACAATAACATACATCTTAATAGGTAGAAATTTTAATTTTTCACTCTTAAATTTTTTTAAAAAAACTTTTAAATTTTATTTGAATTGATTAATTTTGAGATGTATTTTACATGTTCAAATTGATCGATTTAAACATGTATTTTTATGTATTTAAAAATATTGATGATAAAATAAAATAAAAGAAATATGTGTTTGTTAACTCAGTTCATTTTATTCAACTTAAATATCATAAATTTAATCAAATTTAAATATAGTGTGACTATAAAAATTTACTTTTGATTAATGTATCAAATTAATTCATTGTAATTGTGATTAATATGATTTATTACTTTTGAGAAATCTATTATTTGAATTGTAAAGTAAAATCGTATTATAAATTAATCTTTCTATAAGAAAAATATCAACTTTTTTGCGTTATTCTATAGTAACATTCCTAAAATCAATTTGTTACGACCATAGATGTAGATAATCTTTAAAGAACCTTTTTCTAATTCAAAAACAACGACGGTTTTTAACGGTTGCCAAGACAGAATTGTTTTCATTAGTTAATTTTATTAGAATTTTTCTGGGGAGCTATCCCAACGGACTGGCACCGTTGCACCAAGTACATAAATTGTTCTCTTAGGTGTATTTTTAGATGACTTGTGTTGCAAGTACATACATTGTTCTCTTATGTGTATTTTGGTAATTACTTGTGGGTGAACTACTCCAAACATTTAATGTATAGAAGTAATAATAGAGAACATTAATTTCAGTAAGATATTATTATGTCCTGTTTTTTGGGTACAATGAACACATAATTCTTTTGTATAGCATTACCTAGTATAATTTAAATATGGTGGTTTTTCTTTTTTGACAAAATTTAATACGACTGTTGATTAGTGTAAGGATTTTGTTTTATCGAACTCAAATTTTAATATTGATCATAAACTAATGTTGTAATAAAATATGATTCGAAATTAAAAACTAAATAATAAAATCAAATATTTCGGTTTTTAATGAATATCCCAAGAAATAATATCAATTATATATAATTGATATCAAAATAACACTGTTAAAGATAAAGTTCCATCACAAAATACAGTATCGAAGTTTTAAAATTTTCCTTTAATAGCTATTATCAGGAAAAATATTTTAAATTTTAGTCATTATTATAAGTAAGAATTAACTATTTTTAATTCATTTAATATTATTATTTTTAATATACTATTTATTTAATTCAAAATATTTATTATTGATAGTTAAATGTTTAACATTTAAAAGAAATATTTTAGTAAATTTAATTTATACTTTATAAGAAATCTAAACTATATTTTTTAATACTTGTGAAAATATTTTTTTATTTATAATAGTAAACGGAAAGAGTATTTCCTAATATATATACTGCCAGAAATCATTGATGACTATCAAACTAACAAAAATAGTGTTGCCGTTGATCCAAATTATTGTAGTATATTTTTTCTGTAGAAAATAAATAAATTTATTGTAGTGCATTTACGTCCAAGTTGTACGGCCATCAGCAGGGAACTCGACTCAACCCCATTCACATCGATCAACATGCCACTAAATAAGAATGTAGCTGTATTATAGTTAGTGACACCAAATTATGGAATTAAATAATGATCAATTTGGCCAGTGATTGATCAATATATATATAGTGCTAACAAATGATGACAAGAAATCAAAAGGTGATTAATTTGTTTGAGTTGTTGAATTGCAATTCGTGGGATCCTTAGGGAAGATAGTAAAGCATAAAGCATAGCGTTAATGTGAGATGGAAATTGTTAAAAGTGTGGGGGCCTCTAGCTTATAGGTTATTGGAAATGTTATTGAAAATTGAATGGTATACTTATCCATTGCAAAATGTCCAAATGTGTCCACAATCTTCGCATCGCTATTGCTTGATGAGTATCGTTCAGTCGTTCTCATATAGGCCTATTCGCAACTCTCCTCGCCCCATTACTCCATTTAATTTAGGATAAACTTTAGATATATTTTCTTAGTTACTTTTGATATGATTTTTAATTTAATCAATTATAATTTTATCTAATTAATAGTTTTCTCAAATTTTCATATAACCATGAAATATGTATAGTAGGTTAAGAACTATACGAAAACCACATAAGAAAATGCATTTAAGGATTTTTCTTTAATTTATCGACATGTCTTATTTTTTATAGTAAATCATTAAATTGATCATTCAAATTATAAACATTAGTTAATTAATCCTTAAATTTTATAAATATATTATTGAAATTATAAAATAGTAATTAAAATAGTTCATATTTAAACTTTTATAGATAAAAATTGTGATATGACATGTTAATTGAATATTTGACCCTCCACATTGATTTCATATTAATATCATCACTACGTAGACTAATTTTCTGATGAAATTTAAATCTTTAATGAATTAATTTGGACATAATTAGTCGATGGACAATTAAAATTACTCACAAATTTATCTTTGAGATAACAAAATTTTATCAACAATTTTGTTCCTAGGAAGATGACATTTAAGTGGGATCAAGGTGAATAATTCATATTTTCAATTGCAATGTCACATCAAAATATCTAACGACAAAAGTTTACATATAGATTATTTTGATTGATGTTTTACAATTTCAATTATGTATTTGTCAATTCACATAATTCAAGGACTAATTTAACCGACACTTACAATTTCACATATCAATTTACATATTCACTCTGTATTTTTTTTTTCTTTTCATATTCTGATTAGACATATTAATTGCACCACGTAGAATTGTGATTTGGATATTCAATCTAAATTGATACTTGAAATCAATTATTTTATAAATTTGAGTGTGTAATCTAAACTGTTTGATATCAGATCAATTCTCTATCTGGTTTACAACATGAAATTGAATTTTCCAGTAAGGGACGACCCTATGTTGGGCCTAGTAGGGATTGGAGCCCCCACTCAATTTTTTATATTTATTTTGAAATACCATATATCTACATAGATAATAGATAGTTTGGTTAATTGATTAATATTGTCTATACATCTGAAATCAAAAGTCACACAACAAAATACAAAAATATGTTAATTTACATTATTTTTAAGTTCAATTATTTTATGAAGTGACTTATCTATAATTTTTAGCGTTGAATTATCGTCATACATAAATGTTAGTTGTTTTTGTGTGTAGTTTGTTGAAATCTAAGAGATTCCTTTTATGTCTTTGATAAAGAGATGTTGAATAATTAAATATTTATTAAATGAGTTTATATTATGAAGAACTATATATGAAAGGTGTGAATGGTTAAGTAATTGTTTAGTTACTCATATAGATATATATTTATTTTTATTGTCATTGAAAATGATAAAATCATTCAATGTTTTGAAATATAAAAAACCACAAAAAACTAATAGGATGATGTTTAGTTAAAAAAAATTATACATATTTAATCCTCCAATTTTTTATATATGTCTACTCCACTATCCAAAATTTATGGATTCGTCTTTGGTCCAAATAACTATTGAAAAAAATCAAAGTTCCACATTGATAATAGACAAAACTTTATAATAGATGTTTTTTTTTTCCTAACATTGTTGTTGTTTTGCAGGACAACATTTTCATATTTGGGCTTGGTTTGATCGTAATGGCGGAAGTTACACTATAAAAGAAGCACATAATTTTTTACGTTAAGAAGAATATTTTTAAGAGTATCCAGCAAAAGCTATTATTTAGAATAAGGTGGTAGTGTCGAAGGTATCTCTTTTTCCAATGAGGGACAATCTATATTGAAAAGGTGCTGATGTCAATGGACCATGCTTTGCAATTTGCTGGTTTGATTTAAGGAAGAAGGGTCAAGCAGGAGAAGCTTTTTCACATTTTGCTACTAGTGGTGTGGCTCAATACGAAAACTGCAAAATAATGTTATTTTCTTGCATGAGGATTTTCATATCATCAAAGTTCTTAAAAAAATTTAGCAATTATAATTCAAATGTAACCTATCAGATTTTAGTTATGATATTCATCGATAGTGTCTGCAACCTATGGTTTGCATATGTGCTATGTGACTGAGAGTCGATCACCATCCATTTTGATATCAAAATCTTGAACTTTGTCGGCATATTTCTTGATGAATGTTTGTATGTAGAAATAATACTCAAGATAAATGTTTATCTTTAATCAATTCATTAAAAGATAATTCTTTGTGGGTCAATTGATTGAAAGTGTGAGAAAAATTATGATACACTATTATAATTTATTATATAAACCTTAAATGTGATAAATATTATTAAATACCAAATATCGATGAATAGAATAACAAGTTTTTGGTTGGAATTTGAGTGGTACACATAAAATAAAATAATGGACACATCATTTAGTAGTTATACGTATTGACAAAAAAAAATTATTAATCAAAGTAGCATAATTTATTGATGGATTGATGTCGATAACAAAAAAGATATTTTTTGTTGCACAATAAATATCACTTTAAATTTAACTAAAAAAGTGTAGTATATATGAAAATTATTCATATATAAGATTGCTTTTTATTTTTTAATTGTACTTTTAATTAGTCATATATATGTAAATTATTTTTAAAAATTATATTTTACTTTACATTTATGATAATAAAAAAATATAAATTATTAATAAAAACAATTTTATAAAATTTATTATTATTTATAGTAATTTATTAATATATATATATATATATATATATATATATATATATAATCAAATGTCTTATTAACATGTGCATTAGAGTATTTATTAAAAGTAATAGTTTTATAAATATATATATATATATATATATATATATATATATATAATCAAATGTCTTATTAACATGTGCATTAGAGTATTTATTAAAAGTAAAAAAAATATAAATTTAATGACAAAAATTTAACTTGAAAGATTTTTAGAAATTGAATATACAATTTAATTCTTTTACAAATTAGTATTTGCCTTTGTCAATTATCAAAAGTTTATTTTCAAAATAATTATTATGAGATAAATATATAATAAGAAAAGAACAAGAAAAAATGGATAGAAGGCGATTATTATGAAACATAGAAAAGAACAGCAGATAGGACAAACACATATGCAAGTTGTATGGGGGTGTAGGATGAATGACGTCACAAATATGCATTTTGATTGAATTTAAAAAATGAGAAAAAGAAGATAAATGAACCACGTGCTGAAAATCCCCTCCCACTTGCTACTACCACCTTGCCGTTTACACTTTTAACACATGCGAAACTTCACCGAAGCTAAGTCGACGAAAACCCCATCAATTCATGATTATTATAGCGAAATAAAATAATAGTCACCATCCCATTTAGACTTTTAAATATAAATAAAAATCCAAATATTCAAAACCGTAAACCTATAACATAAATCTAAATGCATGAACCTACATTCCTATAAATACCATACTTATTCTAAACATTTCCAGTTCGAATATCCAATCCATCTCTCAAAATAACACAACTCTCCTTTGCGATTTGCAACTAACAAAAAAAAGAAAAACACTCACCAGACACACACGCAATGTACGGCCACAATACTTTCGATTCCGAATTTGCCCTTTTAGAGTCTATTCGCCGCCACTTATTAGGCGAGTCCGAAACAATATTCGGAGCTCCAACAACTTCTTCGGGTAATACCCGGGTTTTCTCTCGGAGCTCCAGTTTCAGTAGTTTATACCCATGTTTGACTGATAATTGGGGGGATTTACCGCTCAAAGAAGACGACTCTGAAGATATGGTGCTCTACGGTGTCCTCCGAGATGCTGTAAACGTTGGGTGGGTCCCGTCTCTCGAAGTCGGGTCACCCGAAAGTATTTCATCGGATTTTCTACCGGAAATTAAGGTGAAAACAGAGCCGGGTGTCATGCCGGTAGAAAATACTCCCGCGGTGTTGTCTACGGCGGTAAAGGTGGTTTCAGACGGACCAAAAGCTGCTCCGGCGAAAGGGAAACACTACCGCGGTGTTAGACAACGGCCGTGGGGGAAATTCGCGGCGGAGATTCGAGATCCAGCGAAGAACGGAGCTAGGGTTTGGCTCGGAACATTCGAGACTGCAGAAGATGCGGCGTTGGCTTACGATAAAGCTGCGTATAGGATGAGAGGATCGAGAGCTTTGTTGAATTTTCCTCTTCGGGTTAACTCCGGCGAACCCGACCCGGTTAGAGTGGCTTCGAAACGTACTTCGCCGGAACGTTGTTCTTCTTCGTTGTCGGAGAGTAGTTCGCCGGCGAAGAGGAGGAAGGTAGTGACAGCTCAGAGTGGATTAAAAACAGGTCAAGTTGCACAATGTACACGTGGCGAACAGTTATTGGTTTCTTAATGACAACGATGCAAAGAAATTAGGTTACTATTGTGTTGTGTTTCTTCAATGCAATTTGTAATTATCTGAAGACATGCGTGTATAGCACTACCACTACCCCTTCTTTTGTGCCACTTTCACCTACACAATTTTGGAACCAAGGAAAAAGATGAAAAGCAAAAAAATGTAGCTAGATGGTGACTCGTGAGGAAGACAAACTGTGGGAGAGAAACAAAAATAAAAAAATTGGACGATAGTGTTATAATGAATGATGAAGTGAGTTTATGTAATTTGGCTTTGTGAATAATATATAATTTGTTATTTCTTTGATCAACATTATTAATGTGTTAATTGTGACAAATGAGACGACACCTCAATAATTTATCATTCTCCAATTGAAAATATCCAAAATTGTGCAAAGAGTTGACTTATAAGACGATAAACAACTCTTCTAATTTTGATCAAACTATGGCCAATATCAATTGTTATTTTGATTGATATTTTTATAAAATTATATATATATATATAAAAGTAAATTGTTATTTCGAATGACGTATAGTGTAACAATTGACAATTAAGCATGCAAACAAAATAAAAACACTAGTTATTGAAAAGAAAAAGACAAGACAAATATGCAAATTTAAACGGTGAAAGTAGTTGGTGGATTAATTTAAATGAAATTAATAACATCACCATAAGGAAATAACTTCTACTTTTTAACCCAAAAAATTAGTAATAAATGGAGGAGAATCTTTATGTTTCTTTTTCAATTTAACTCATCTGCTTTATAAACCCTAGAAAATTGATTTAAGTAACCTATAGCAAGGAAATGTATTTAGAGATGTCAATTTACATATGTAAATGGAGATCCCCGTATAGGCTATCCCATTTAAGGCACTATAGGCGGATAATTTCTCAACGAGAATAGGGACGAGGTAGAAAGTCTCCCTAAGAGAGTGCAGATATGTGCATATACAAATATTTCATGTTATATATTTTTGTGGCTACAAAACTAAAATAGTTTCTTAATATTACATTTTGTTTTATGGTTATATATATATATATATATATATATATATACTTTAATTTTGATTGAATATAATATGATTTTGATTACTTTTTCATGTTGATGTGGTCCATACAAGGATTTGGAGGATCCGCATAGACGAGACAAAGTGAAAAAAGTCGCCAAGATGAAAAATGATAATGCAGTTAAGGAGCATTTTGGATGGTAGGGATGGGGAGTGGTAGAGTACTCCCCACACTGCCTTGCTCATTTGATATCTTTAAATGTATTTCATTGTCTTTAATCTATGTAGAACTATGATTTTTTTCAATGCACTTCTCATGATCAACACTATTGAGCTTGAGACGTATATATAAATGGTGAGTGACCTAGACCAATAAGTTATTTATACTATATTTATCCTAACTAATTTTTACAAAATTATTTTCTAAGATGATTGATGCCTTTTATTATAGACTAAATTAAAACCTTATCTTTATTATATGTGGGGGTTAGTTTTCCCCCCAATGTAATAAACAATGGAGCTAAATCTCAAAGGAGAAAAACAACTACAAATGAACTAAGATGTGAATAATAACTCTACCATAAACACTACTTATCTATTTTTCTTTTGGACACTAGCAACCACCTCTCACTCTATGAGAAGCTTGACATAAGAAAAAATCACTTTTAGCTAACTGAGGATCTAAGAGAAAAACAACTACAAATGAACTAAGATGTGAATAATAACTCTACCGTAAATACTACTTATCTATTTTTCTTTTGGACACTTTTAGTAAATCTCAAAGGAGAAAAACAACTACAAATGAACTAAGATGTGAATAATAACTCTGCCATAAGCACTACTTATCTATTTTTCTTTTGGACACTTTTAGTAAATCTCAAAGGAGAAAAACAACTACAAATGAACTAAGATGTGAATAATAATTCTATCATAAGCACTACTTATCTATTTTTCTTTTGGAAACTTAGCAACCACCTCTGACTCTATGAGAAGTTTGCCATAAGAAAAACTCACTTTTAGTTAGCTGAGGATCTTTAATTGCTCCTTTAGTCCCTTAAACTCTACAATATAAAAAATATATGATATCCAAATTGGCCATTCACCCCTACAAATGAACAATGTAATAAACAATGGAGCTAAATCTCAAAGGAGAAAAACAACTACAAATGAACTAAGATGTGAATAATAATTTTACCATAAGCACTACTTATCTATTTTTCTTTTGGACACTTAGCAACCACTTGTGACTCTATGAAAACCTTGCCATAAGAAAAACCCACTTTTAGTTAACTGAGGATCTAAGAGAAAAACAACTACAAATGAACTAAGATGTGAATAATAACTCTACCATAAGCACTACTTATCTATTTTTCATTTGGACATTTTTAGTAAATCTCAAAGGAGAAAAACAACTACAAATGAACTAAGATGTGAATAATAACTCTACCATAAGCACTACTTATCTATTTTTCTTTTGGACACTTTTAGTAAATCTCAAAGGAGAAAAACAACTACAAATGAGCTAAGATGTAAATAATAACTTTACCATAAGCACTACTTATCTACTTTTCTTTTGAAAACTTAGCAACCACCTCTGACTCTATGAGAAGCTTGCCATAAGAAAAACTCACTTTTAGTTAACTGAAGATCTTTCATTGCTCCTTTAGTCCCTTAAACTCTGCAATACAAAAAATATATGATATCCAAATTGACCATTCACCCCTTACAACACCCCCACAATCAATGATTCCTAGATTTTTCATCATAACCTCGTCATTTCTTAGGAGTGCCCAATCAAGAGGAGGCAACCGTTGTGAAAAGTATAATTTACTTGAACTTAAATCATTAAAAAAATTTATCTTACTCTACGATAAATAGTATAATTCTTTTGAAGTTAAAAACCACTTTAAAAATTTCTACATGTCAAAAATCAAGTAAAAAAATATAGTGCAACTTTCATATTGGCTTTGTCATGATGTTCTCCAACGATCAACATAATTTAACCACACAACTTGCATCAATGTCAGTCAATATCTCTATATTATTCAACACTTTATGTAATAATGATTGTATCAACATATCATTGACATGTATTTTTTGCAAGCCAAATTAATTTTTTCAACAAATTAATTTATCTATGACAACCGAATGTAAAATGTTTATGATGTACTTTTCTAAGAAAGAAATGTGAGTCTTAGTGGACCATTTAAATACGAAGTGTTTACTCGCTAGACCTTTCCAAAACAACAATTTCAGAAAATCATCATTTTTCTAAATTGGAATTAGATTCATGAATGTTGCAAGTATGGAGCATACAAAAAATTTAATTTCTCACTTTCTCTTGATTTAAACAAGTTCTAATACAATTATTAAAAAAATAAATATGGAGAAATTAAATGATAAAATCTAGACTAAAAATTGTTACTAAAGGTAAAAAATTACTAACGTCAACGTCAACTTCAAATTAAAATTAATTTTTGAAACAAAATCATTTTTACTTGAGAGCAATCAAAATATTCATTATTTCTACACGTCTAGAATCAATATTAACACCTTGAAAATTAGAACCAAACATAATATTCCATTGTAGGGGCTCTATACATTTGAACCACCTGTCACAACTTCAACGGAATTTGTCCTTATCCACTCAAGCCTCTATTGTGCAATCTCCTTATAGAATTAGTCCTTAATATATGTGTAATTTTAGTGTAAAATAAATTTTCACATATGTTTAATCAAATCACATCATTTATATATTATTATGTAATGTTTTAAATATCATGATAATGATTTTATATAATATTTTAATTAAATAAAAATTCAACCACCCGTTTGATTGATTTTTCCATTCGTCTCTAATCTCAACTCTCAAGTAGAGGATTAGTAAGGGAGATTCAATTTGGAATGGAGGATACATGTCAAGATCCGATAATTAATGAGAATACATTATGGACCACTTATAGTCTTATATTGTTCCATGTTCATATTAGAATATGCTTAGTGTTACCACTAGAGGATGTAGATGGCATGGTATCAAGGAATATTAGCGTATGCAATATAATACTATATTACATAAAAACATGATATGATGTGATATTAGCTTAAACTAAAAGAGGTGAAACCTTTTTTAAAAGATGACATCATCACTTACAATAACTTTACATTAGAAATATATTTCCTAAATGCTTGAAATTAAACAATTCTTCGTTTTGTTCAACGTACGTTACTTGGTTGGTTGTTCACAAAAATTTGAAACAAAATAAATAATTGGGGGCGTTGGAAAATTTGATTTCAACATATATTCCAGCTACATAGCAAACAGTCTTTTAGAATACATTGAAAAAAAAGTTAGACGAACACGAAATTGCTTTGTATGATAAAATCTAAAGGAAATAATTAATCATTCCGTCTCAAAATAATTATTATATTTATAATAAATATTTATTTTAAAATAATTATTTTTTTAATATAACTATAATTACTTTATTTTAATTGTAGACTTTAATTAATATAATTTACACTATTATTAAATTATTATTCTCCTCGTTACATGTATTGTAATGAGAATACACTATTAGATGATACAAATAAATTAATAAAATAATTATTTTTTCTTCTATTTATTATTTTTTTATTTGTATAAAATTGTCAAATAAAATAAATATTGCTGTTCAAAGGGAGTATGTACTATTTTTTTCGATATTTTTTATAAAAGACAATTGAATTATAATTTCAATAACAAAAGTGTATATATTTAGTCGAGATGAACTAAATATATCAACTTTTGTTGATTAAAATATAGCTTAATTTTATTTTACTAAAGTGTATATATTTAGTCCATAACCCATCTTTTATAACTTAAAATATTAATTTCACCAATTCAAGAAATTAGTCATTTTTTTTAAAAGTTGATAGTTTTGATATCTTCTTTAGATTTTTAAATTAAAAGTTGACGATTTGATATATTTTAAATGACGCGACATATGATTTAATGATGTAGAATCATATATATATATTATTTATTCATATGTCACTAATTAAATTAAAAAAAGAAAAAATGTATGAAGTTAAAGTTAAGTTTTTAAAGAATTTTATTGCAATTTAATTTGTGTTAATCATTTTACATAATCATATCGTATGTCACATTATTTAAAACATACCTAATTATTATTATTTAGTTAAAAAATCATAATGATTGATCAAAATTGGACATAGAGATGGCAACGGGGGCGGATTTTACTTCCCTCGCCCCTGCATCCACCCATGTTTCTTATCGAGTATAAAATTTAAGTCATCATCACCGTCAACAACAAGATTTGAGTTTCCTTACTCTACACTCGGATCCATTAATATACATAAAATAATAAATTTAAAATTTATATTTATTAAAATTAATATAATAATTATGTACTAATAAAATTATAAATTATTAAAATCATATTTTATATAGAGAAGATACTATAATTTTTAAAATTTTTTAAACATATTGAATATATATATATATATATATATATATATATATATATAATTTAAAAATGATAATATTAATAGCGGGATGAGTTCGAAGACGGTGCGGGGTGAAAATCAACACCTCAAATCCGTCACCACCCCGAGTTATAATTTCGAGGAAAATTCGCACCTGCACCTAATTAAATTGTGTTTTCCTCGCCCAAATTGGGTGGATACCCATAGATGCGTGTTGTATTGTCATCTCTAACCAAAACTGTCAGATTTTAAAATAAAAGCATCAATTTCATGAATTTGTAAAAATATGAAAACTAAAACTGTAATAAAACCTTTCAAGTATTATAGATTTTTGTGTAGAATTTTAAAATTTCATTTGGTGTTAATTATAAGAAAAAATTTGGAGATTTTTTTACCCATTTATAAGATAAAATCTTGACTTTTAAGATGTATTTATTGGTTCAATGACTTTTTTTTTTATCTTCATTTAATATTTGTCTTTTAAATATTAATTGATATATTTAATGTCTCACACTTTTCTATGAGAGAGATATTTGTAAAAATATTCAAAAAGTGCTAATAATAATAAGGTTTAATTGCAATTTTGGTTCTCATATTTTCATCACTTTTCTAAATCAGTCTCCTTGTTTTTAAATATGATATTTTTGGTCTCTTTCCTCGTATCTTTAAATTAAAAATGATTATTTAATATATTTTAAATAATGACGAGACATACGATCTTATGATGTATAGCCATATATTATTTATATTTCATTAATAAAATTATAAAAATAAATAATTTTAGAAGTTGAAATCGAAGTTTTTAGAGCACTTTTGTCACAGTTTTATTGATATTAATTATTCAACATAATCATATCATATATCATGTTATTTAAAAATATAAATTATTATTTTTTATTTAAAATATTCAATATATTTAAATTATTCAAAAAATAAATTAAAATTGTTAGATTTTAAAATAAATAGTAAGATTTTACAAAAGAGTAAAAACATAAAGAAAAAAATTATAATTAAACTTTAATAAAAAATAAATGCATTAATATTAATATTTTCTATTTTTCTTTTTATAGTTGGGATCATGGAGCAAATAAAAGTCCCAAAAAAAAGTATCTAAGGTTGGTGTAAGCTTTGAAATTTTCTAGCTTCAAATTAGCGATATAGCGTCAACTGGTGAAAAACACCGCACGTGGGCTCTTACGACAGTATATGAAAGACTTTGCATCTTATCCTCAACCATAGACTTTCAAACTTTGACCTTGACTTTTCTCCATTTTCCGCTATGAATTTTCAACGATTTAGAGTGCAAGGGATATATTTCTTACTTTTAAAATAATTTAAAGTGATATAAGAAGAAAGCTAAGTTAGAACAAATTTCTCATGGTTTTTTCAATAATTTAAACGCAGTAGAATAAAACGTTCACACACACTACACTAGTACACTTGTCTCCAAATAGTGCTTCTAGAAGATTTAACGTATTGGGAACTCCGAGTCGATTTTTAAATACTGCACACGAGGCTTTGCTTAGCCTCTTATTCACAAATATACTTACTTTAAAATAAAATATAAAAAGAAATGATAGTTAAAAGATTTATATATTCAAAATAAATCAATCTAATTATCACTTTTGTTTGTATTTATTCAAAACGGAGTATATTAATAAAATGTTATTTTCACGCATCAAATTTACATAAATAGAGATACTAAATACAAAGATGTATAAATGATTTAATTATTTATTTAATTCATTATAAATTAAATAAAATAATAAGTTACTTTACCGAAACTCAAAGTAAAAAATTATTTTTATTTTTTAAATATATGAGATGCAACTACTATATTTTGAATGGATTGAAATTAAGCACATTATTAAATTCTTTTTTTAATAATTTTATAATTTAAATTGCTTAATAAAAATATATTTAATAATTAAACTAACCAATAAATTACAGATTTAAAGACTAAAATATTAACAAAATATATATTTAATTATTTTTTTATATACAAATTGTTTAATATTTAATTTATAATAGGACAATATGATGATTAACTATAAATAACTTAAATAAGCTTAGGGGGACCGGACACCTGTTGTTCTTCCTTCTGTTCACCCATAAACATAAATACTAACATTTGTCTTAAAAAAAAATAAACAGTATTTAATTAACCACCTGGATGTATAAGTGAGTAATCACTTATTTATCTTGTTAAAAAAATGTAAAAGAATATTATATCTCATCAAACATGAAGAACATTTTATTATCCACTTAAATGCATCTCATTAACACTCAAGTAAAGTGTTCTAAGTGGCTTTTGACTTATATTTTAGTAATTAATAAAATATTTTAAACGGTTAATAATGTATCTCTATACTACATTTATTATATAATTATATTGAATAAATAATCAATAATTTATATTTTAGTAATTAATTAACTACTTTGCATCATCAATTCATCTCATGATATTTCACTTAATTTATTACAGTTTAAATAAATTATTAATAATTTATACTTTAATTATTAATGATATAACTTAGATGATTAATGAGATATACTATACCCATTTAGAAAATAAAAATATATATGTAAATACAATATATTGTATTTTTGAAGGACAAAAGAAAGAAGGAAATAAGGACTAACAGGTGTCACAATCTTCCTAAATTTATAAGTTTTTTTTAATTATATATAATTAATTATTATATTGTTTTATGATAAGTTAATTATTAAACAGTGTTATAAAAAAATCTAATTAAATGTGTATTTTGTTAATTATTTTAATATTAAAAAACATTTTTCATTAATCAGTTTTATTTTTAAATATATTTTTTATTAGTTAATTTAATCATAAAATTACTAAAAAATAATTTATGATAATTTAAAAAAAAAATTAACTTTTATATATATTTATATATAGTCAAGGCCCTGAATAATATTAATTCTTGTTCCCGCCATTTGTGCCGTAAAAATAACATTTTTGATATTATAAATTATAGCCACACCAAATTGGTTTTATCAACTCCTGTGACATGTGTCCGCAAATTTTAGAACTCTTCTTATGTTAAAAGGACACGTCCCATGTGCATTGAGGCGGCTTATAGATTGGATGATCAATACATGCTGCGGTCTATCTAAAAATTTTCCTTTTTGTTGTTTCAATTTTAAAATATATCCATAAACCAACTTATTTAAGCTATCAAGATATTCTTGTTTTAGTTTCATTTTTTTAAAAGTAGTTCATAGATCTACCTAAAAATCTTCAAATACTTCAATAATCTCCAAAGTAATTTTTTAAACAGAAAACCTCAATAATTTAATCTTAATCCAATGCCTATTTCTATCTATTTTTAAATGTTTTCAATCGTTGTACTTGATAATTAAAAAAACTTAAAGCTCATCTAGATCCAAGCATGCAAGAACTAAAAAAATTGAAGTCCGCGGGCTTCTACTAAAATAGACAAACAATGAAGATAAGAAAATTTTATCTTGTACCCCTCCTTTATCTGTGTACCCCCAAAAAATAAACAAAAATACTAAAATATATTTGTATATATAATTTTTTTTTATTTTAATATTTTTGAAATTGAAATAAGTGTCAAAAAAAAAATTCTGAAAAACTTTTTTTTTCAGTTTTCCGGTACAGAGCATCATTTCTGGAAATCTTTTATGAAGTTTTCCGGTACACAACTTTTACTCCGATTAACTTGAAAAAAGTTTTCTGGTACATAATATAATTTCTGAAGAAAAAAAAATTTAAAACTTTTTTGAAAAACTTGATTTTTTTTAATTTTTTATTTATTATATTAGTATTTATTTAATTTATTTGATTTTAACTTTTTTTTTTAGTGGGTAACAAGAATACGTGACTTCTATTAATCCTATTTTAGAAATGGTTCGTCTGACAGCATCTCACGGGATAAGATTTATGGGGTATTAATTATGATATATTAATTATTAACTATTATTGAATAGTGTATTAACTATTTTGAAAATGATTCGTCCATCTCTTCAGACCACGACTTATGGGATATTAGTTATTAATTATGCTATATTAATTATTAACTATTATGGTGTATTAATAGTGTATTAATTATTGAATGGTGTATTAATTATTTATGGTGCATTTATAAAAATAATATAATTAAAAAAAAATAGTGTGTACCGGAAATTTTTTCGAAAAAGTTTTCCGAAAACACCTTATGTACCGAAAATCTTTCGAATGAAGTTTTCCGGTAGTACAATTTTTCACTTCTGTACCGAAAATCTTTTTTAAAGGTTTCCGGTAACAACCTATCTTCTGTACTCTGTACTGGAAAACTTTTTTTAAATTTCCTGAAAATAAAATGTGTACAAGAATTATAGTAAAAAAAAAAAAGGTATAATTGGCATTTTTAAAAAAATATGGGGGCACAAGTATAAAAATGGGATACAGGGTAAATTTTTCTGAAGATAATGGCATTCACTTAATAAAGAAGCCCTTGACAAAGCTATAAAGGCTTCAGCGAAAGAGCCCTTTTAAATCTGCAATTTCATAATCAAACGGCCCATATTGGTAATTAATAGAACATAACCTTTAAAAACAAAACAAAAGGATCTTGAGTTAGTTTAATTTTGTTTTTATTAATTATTATTTTGAAAAAAATATAATTAAACTTTACACAATATAAAACCTTTTATATTGTCGATGCATAATAATTAAACTCTTTTAAACTAAAATAAAAAATATATTTTGTAATTATTGTGATAAAAACCCTCACTTCAATCTCAAGTATCACCCATACTCTAAAATATATAAAAATAACATGTATTTTTAGAAAAGATAAAAATCTGTCATTAATTTGTATGTGCTTTAGAGACTATTGAGGTGAATTGTCATATACTTTAAAGATAATTTATATTATTTTTATATATTTTAGAGATTAAGTAAGATAATAATATTTGGAGAACTAAATTTAGTGTTTAAACTTTTAAAAATATTATAGAGGTGAAAAGATATATATTTGCAAAATTATCATGAAAACAATTTTAGTCAGGTAATAGAATGTAAGTGCTAAATTAATCAAACTTTGTTGTTCCAATATTTTTACATAAAAAAAAATAGCAACTATATAACCAATCAAGTTTCTTGTTTTCTCGTTGTGATTTACCTGAAAGAAGATGATGACAAATTGCCAACCTTTAATGGGTAAGTTTTGAAAATGCCGGTCATACTCTTCATCATGAAATGTTACTACATCAAGTTTTATTCAGAGAGGCATAAGCTTACAAGATCACTTTGAATGTAAAAACAAATCTGAGCATACACAGAGATAAAGTGAATAAAAAGATGCATGAGAATGCCGTGAGATTATACTACAGATAACATGAAGAAATCACATCAAAATGTTCATTAACCCTAAAAAAGCTCAAATTGACTGCCTTAATATCCATCACTGGGATTTCTTTGATAATGCAATGACATTGAAGTTGAGGGAATCTGGATTCTTCTGGATCATGCTCTGGATGGCTTTAGCTGCATCCTGCAGTAATACATTTAAATATATATTAGTAATTAAAAATAATACATGTAATGAAGGATGTAGAATTTATGTAAGTGTAAGATGAAAGGTATAATAATCGAGTAACTAAAAGACATGATTGAATAACAAGACCAATCTTGGTGAAATGCTTTTCCCACAGAATTGTGGTCATATATTTCTTCATGCATCATTTAAAATACAAAAACTGAAACCAGAACTACTTGAAAACAATATCTGGAATCTTTTCTCTTTACATGCATTTGAAGACCAAATCAAATTGTATCCTTTTGCTAAATACAAGTCTTTCAGGAACAATACAATTAAGGCCTTGACATTGTAAGATATTTTTACCTTCAACAAAGTACTTGGTGAGGATGGACCATGAGATATTGCTCCTGACTTTCTTCCATCAAGCTCATAAAGTTCACCTGCATACAATAAGATTGCACAAGGGAAGAGAAGAGCTCAAAATTGGTTTTAGAAATGTACAGGAATCGGATTTGTTTTGAAGTGCATAAAAGAAATTACCATCCACACAAGCAAAGCAGATGAAATGAGTATCCACATTGTCTGATGCCTGCATTACAAATATTTCAAATAAAAAATTGTTAATACACAACATTTTTGTTTATGTGTTATTTATGTTATCAGTAGAATGTTGCCTCGCAGGATAAAACAAATTGATGGGTATAGGTATATCCCAGAAAGTAGCAGTTACAAAAGAAAAGAAACATTTGTATTGATCTATTCCTCCCATCTCAGGTCAAGGTTGATTCTCTCCAAATAGTTTTCATAGGCACTCATCCTTTATTCTCAAGCATCTAGCATGATTGTAATCAATAACATTCCACTATCCAACTGTTTTGGAAAAAAGAAATTAAGAAACTGGGTACTTGATTGATACAAAACTTTTATGCAAAGGAATGTTTAAAGCATCAATCACAGAAAAATTAGAGTAAAAACATAAGCCTTAGACTTGGCTAGTTCTAGTGGCTTCAGATGTCAAAAGTTATTATTGAGCCAGATTGTGTTTTCCTTTCCTCTAATACACTAATTTTGGTGTACCAGCTTTAGACTTGGCTAGTTCTAATGAAGGTGCTAAGTCTTGTGCATTAAAAGACGGAAAGGGAGGACTTAGGACAGAAAGTGTAAGATTGGGAGATCATTGGGAGTTATGACTTATGGACTGCTAAACTATACTAGAGGTAGAGGTTGGCTTTGGGAGTTTCTTTGGTCATGGTTGCGGTTGAATAGTAAAAATTTTGTGAGAGCTAAAGATTGCAAAGAAGGCCAACACCAAGGTGGCGACTGCAATGTCGAAAGGGTGGAACAGATGTAAGAGACAATGAAGAGTAACGGTGTGGTGAACAGAGCCCTGGAAATATATTTTTTCAAAAGACACAAATTTGTACAATTCAGTTACATACTAAGCATAACAACAAAAATAGAGCATAAACTACATTGTGAAAAGAATAACGATAACATCAAACAACACTAAGAGCAAGATTTTTTCAAATGCATAGGATCATCGTTTCAAGATAAAACAGCTGTAATGAACCTTTGATCTTTAGTTACATCTATATCACTGATACATCACATCAGAACCCTACACTACAATTTACTATTTCCTTATAAACTAATTTTAATCAGTTAAAATACCTCTGTATCACCAGCAGTGGCTGCTACAGAATGAGCAACCTCCATCTCAGTATCATTCTCAAGAAACAAAGCACGCTGCAAGATACAAAAGTAAGAAAATGCCAAATGAGCATTCTCTGATCAAAAGTCTCAATTTCTTACATTTATTTAGTATAAGAACGAAAAAGAGAAGGTTTGGTTAAGAAGAAGTAACCTGCATTGGGTCCAAGTTTGCGGTAGATTTGAAAAACTTATCAAAGAATGAACCCTCAACTGATAACAACAAAAACAACACAAACTAAATGATATTTAATGGTTGATGCACCCAAAAAAATTTATTGAGGAAATTTGATAGTTGAAAACTCACCAAACTTGATTTCAGAAGTTATGTTACCGAGAGCATGAAGAAGTCCTATTGTACCACAAGCATTACCCACAGTTTGCTTCATAAAATACACTTTGTTGCTATATTCCTACACCAGAACAACACATTAAAATCCTACGCAAAGGATTTACTTAAATAATCGGTGATATATGCAACCCAAAATTAAGATTTCATAGGCATTGGTCAATAAAACAATCAGACAAGCTTGTTAAATGGTCTACTCACAAATGAGTAAATCAGCATTTCAGTCCTCAATATTGTAAGAGTCAAACAATTTAGTCCCTCAAATTTACAAAATAACTAATTATACCGTTAAATTAAAGAACATCAATCAATTAATTTAACCCATCTATCAAAATATTTCTTTAGTAAACATCCATCAAAACCAATAAAAGACCTACATATTGACTTGAGCAATCTCTTTTTGCATCAAGACAAGCACTTAAAATTGCAGTGCTAAATTTGAAAAACAAAATTGACCAACCCTTACAATTTGAAGGATAAAATGGTCATTTACTCACTCAGAAATAGATTAAAAGATCATATATTAGATATGTCCACTCACCCTTTTTTCATTTATCTGTCGCAACCTCTCTTCTTCACTCTGATAAGAGATAAAAAAAAAACTCAGAACATCAAGAGAGAAAAAATATCAACGGTTAAGAAATTCAATAACAAACACAGGGAAAAGAGGGATATAGAAAAACAACAAACAAAAAGTTATATGAAATTAACCTTGGTGGTAAGGGGATAAAGAAAAAGCACAGCAAGAACAGGCTTTGGAACCATTTCCAAAAGCTCATCATCTAATCCGTATACATCATTGCACTCAGCTTGATCCTCAGGAAGACCAAGACCAAAAAGAAACTGCAACTCACCCAAATCAACTACAGGGTTAAATAAATTTGATAACTACACTTTTATACAACAACAGCAAAATTAAATAATAAAAAATGATTCCTTTGCACAGTTTGTTATCTGGGTATATATATTAAATTTACTATCCTAATAATCCCATGCATCATTGAAACATTGTTAATAAAAGAGATTAATTGAAGAGTGATGAAAATGAATGAAGGGTGAAAAGGGATAGATACCTGGTTCATGACATCAGGGTTAGCTTCAAGAGGAAGCCATCTTTTCGGAGTAGGAGAAGCCATTCTATGATTCTTTCTACTTTCTACTCAACTTTGCTTTTAATGCTTAATTGCTTTATGCTGGAAAAAACAAACCGTCTATGAAGTCTAAAATGAAAATGAAGAAGCTATTTATATGATTGTAATAATGGGCCTGTGAGAAGCCCATGGTTTCCTAACTGATTGCACAAAGAATTAGCCCATTCAAAAGTTCTATCTCTCTCTCCATTCCTAATTTTATGAGAACGGACCACTATACAAACATTAAGTAATAAATTAATATAAATCATAAAAATAAGTTAAGATGAAATATTAAATTAATATGAAAAGGTTATATATATCTTGTGATGATTAAATAAAATAATGAACCACTAGATAATATATCTACATAACGAATGCATAAAATAATAATCATTAATGTTTGTTTAATATTTTAAATTTTAACATCGACGCATCCAAGCATACAAAATGTAAATAAATAAACTTATGAGGAGGCAAAACACCATATATTTATTTGCCTTTGTTGGTGAGTTTTTGATAGTTCATTAATGAATCGATTTTTTTTCCTTAAAAAAAAATATATTCATTCATCTAAATCGGTAAAATATATTAATATAATATAAATTAAAATTACTAAATTAAAAAAGATAAATTTGTGAACAAACTCACAATATTTATGATAACAACACAAAACAACAATATATCTATAACTATGATAAAATTCGAGTGTTCAAAATATCTATGCATTCGAATCTATAATGTTGATGACGTCAAAGTTATTGATTGAAATATTTACTGAATCAAAGTTATTTTGTCAATCTAAACTAAACAAACATTGCACCAAGATAGACAAAAACACCAAAAAAACATCGCACTTAGACATCAATGAAATCACGAAGTAAAAAAATACGAAAGAAAAACTAAATGTGTGAAATCTAGTTGTTTAGGTAAAATAAAGAAAGAAAACGACTTGAAGGGGTAATTCCGGACCAATAAATAATTCCAAATCACCCATCTCTAATTGATGAAGAAAAAATACCTAAGGTTTAATTAAAGAGCGGCGATGATATTGTTTTCTTGATACTGAATTGTTAAGAAAAGATCAAAACTAGTAAGGGTGCAAAATGAAAAAACCCTTATGACTTATGAGTGACAAATTAAATGTTGAGTATGTTTAATAAAATGAGTCAATCTATAATTGATATTATAATCATTCATTATTGATCATATATATACATATAATATCAAGAATTTATTTTATCATCTATAACTAATATTATTTAATTTACATTTTAAAAGAAATTATTCACTTTATAATAGTCAAATCTCGTTATTTAAAGGGTATTTTTCTCAATTTCAATATCAGTTCACAAATATGAATAATCAACAAATTTTACATGCCCATGGGCATACTTCTAGACCATTGTAAAATTCTAAAAATAATGAAATTTAGATATTTACAGTAGCGATGGCTAGGTGAAAAATAGCTCCCAAAATTTTATCCCTTTCTAAAAGTGAAAATTGCTATAAAAAAAATCAAATTTAATAATGCAACGCTTTTTTACTATTCCAACTTTCTTTTAAATGGCCCAATATACGAACCAATATATCCAGCTATGCGTATTTAGCTTAAACATTGACCGTATTTAACTTAAAAATTGACCATAAATATTTATTGAGGATTTTATTATGTTCTATAAAAGTTTGGCGGCGAAACTCACATCATTGACTTCATTTTGGTTACACCATTGAAACTCTTTACTTCTTTAGCCTTTCATGTAGAGATAGATTTGCCATCCATCATATATCGAATAGCTAATATGCAGATTCATAAGGGTTGCTTAATCAACCAAATGGACTTTAATCTCTAAGCTGAATCACAAGTGTGTATATATACTATTCCCAGATGGATTTATTATTGTCTTCGAAACATCTGAAATAAAATTTTGAAATGACCAAAAGATGTAAAATTTTGAATATTAACAACAGTCAAATAAATTATGAGAAAAAGCACAAAGCCAATTCATGGAAAAAAGAAAGATGAAATTTATTGCTTCATCGAGAATACAGTGTTTCAAGTAGCATGATTATAGAGACACTTCACAACTGAGTTGCCCCCAGGTTCTATAGATAGATCACTTTAATAACTACATGATAGACAATTAGACATTGCTCTCCGCCACGGGGTTGCAGCACTCTATCAACATAGACTGAGAGATTGTCAGCAGAACATTATTTTCACTGACCGGTGTACCTTGGTTTCCGCTTTTCAGCAAATGCGGCCAAGCCTTCCAGCCGATCTTTGGTATTCAAAACCTCATCATAGCAATCTCCTTCCAAAACCAAAGCTGATGTTAGATCGGTCTCCAAACCCTTGTTAATTGCTCTTTTAGCCATCCTTATTGCTACAGGGCCCTGTTAAAAATTTACTGTAACTGAATAGCATATATATAGAACAATGACAACAACCATGCCTTATCTCAAAAGTCATATGTGCAATTTAAAAGGAGGGCTGTTTTCTTTTGTAAATTCCATACCTACAAGTATTTTCTCTTTATACTATCCAAATAACTCCATAACAATTAATTTTAGGATAACATTCTAAAACATAAAAATGTTGTTCGGCGAAAAATTATTTAAAATGTTTAATCTAATCAAAAGTAATTTCAGACAATACACTCTTGACAGGCAAATTCAGATTACCAGGGTCCATTGAACAACTGAGTCATTTATGTATGTCTTGCAAAAGAAGTGTTTAGCAATGTATAATCAACATTTAAGAAAAATCAGTCATTTCCATTTATATATGGACTTTTAATGGCACAAAAAGCCTCATCTTTTACATTTCTAAATGTCATAGTGTAGCATCAGTTTCCGCATGATATATTTCTCAGAGAGATACCTTTTGATTGATATCCCTTGCAATTTCAAGTGCCTTGGAATAAGCTTCACCAGCCGGAACACAGTAATTGACAAGACCTGCGCGAACAAATGATCATGCAGCTATGTATCATTGATATTAGTTGGGAAAAGCAGAGAGATAATTGACATACTTTATTTGTGAAGTGGACCTAAGTATCATTGGTATTAGTTGGGAAAAAAACAAAGATAATTGGCCTACTTTTCTCTTTGCTTTCCTTGAGGTCAACATAAGATGGCTAAGAGTATGAAAGTCATACTGTTGCCAAGTGAACTTCAATATAATGGAAGTTTGATAGATAAAAACTGAAACTTCAGAATGTCTTGAATGTTTTTTAAGTTAAATAGTTACTCTCAAGATCCTCCATATTTGAAAAAGAAATGAGCCAGTTAACTAATCAACATACCCATGGATAGCGCCTCGATGCCATTAATCTTTCGACCAGTAAAAATAATATCCTTTGCTGTTGCTTGTCCAACCAATCTAGGTAGTCGCTGAGTTCCACCTGCCCTGTGCACGACAAGATTCCATGAGATCTGATCTATCCCAAAATCTGAACTGTTGTCTATACTATTACTATTAGAGACAACTTTCCAAACACAAGGCAGACATACATATTGGTTGTTTTAATTTATGCCCATTGCCGGCCGGTTTTAGGGGCCTCAACTCATTACCAGAGCAACATATAAAAAGTTTATAGCAGCTATGAAAGTATGAGCAGCATCATGTTAATAGCATGGATTGAACTTTGAAACTCCTACTACATAGTACATAGTACTTTTTTCATGTCCCAACCCAAATCACTAGCTAATTCTTCTGGGACTTTACATTTATATTTATTTATTTACATATTGCGAAATTTAGCTCTACCTATTATTTGGTAGCAGAACTGAAGAGACGCATGGAAGAAATAGGCAGTGTCAAAGATACAATATGTTGAACAGAATTAGTATACAGCATACCCAGGGATTATAGCAAGTCCTGTCTCTGGCAAACCCATCAAAGCATTTGCTCCTATGCCATGTAAGAAGAAATAATTAAAAAAGAAAGACTAACACTTACACTCAGAATCATTCAAACTATCCTATAAACAAATAGATCCAATTCACAAAAGTACAACATATTTGACTACCACATATTCGCAGATCACATGCCAAAGCCATTTCAAGTCCACCACCAAGAGCTACTCCTTCAATAACAGCAATAGTTGGTATATGAACTGCCTGAATAAAAAAACAAATATTGTGCTAGTTTCCTGAAGCGGTGTCGACAAAATGAAAAATAAGTACAACAACAGCACATGAACATGATAGTCCACTCAGATTTTCCATCACCAAATTCCATTTTATAACTATGGCAGTACAAACTATGAAAGGAGGTTTAAAAAATATAATTAGGTCAGCTCATGAGCTAAATCACCAACTCCTTCCCCCTAAAGACCACTATAGATAGTATGATGCTTCATATGTCATTCATTCATCATATGATGTTGCTAAGTACAGCGCTAGAATGTAAATAATTGAATAATGCAAACTAACCTCTAGAAATGACAATGTGGAACGAAGAGAATTCACAAAAAACTGAACCTCTGACTGATTCATGGTCCTGCGCTCCTGTGACCAGATAAGCATGAAACCCTTAAAACACAGAAGTGAAGTGACTCTACTCTAAGAAGATAAGAAGTAAAACTGAATCTGCAGTGGTTTGAAAGACAGCAAGAATCAATTACGGAAGTGAATAAATTGTGTCTAATAATCATGCTTTGACGCATTTCAGTTTGTTTTATTGCAACAAAAACTTCTTTAGAAGAAAATGAGCTACACAAATTATGTTAAGCACCCAATCTTATTCCTTTTAAGATTTAATTAAAAATGGTAATTAACCTTTAAATCAGCCCCAGCACAAAATACCCCAGGAACTGAACTGCGGATCATGGCAACATTAGCATCAGAGTTCTGATTAATCAATTCAAACACACGACTTAGGCCACGCAGCATCTCTTT
>NC_021166.2:11611584-11631236 GCF_000331145.2 Cicer arietinum
TTTCCCTATAGCATTTTTAGCCTCAGGCCTGTCCAATCTAACCTCTACAATCCCTGTAAACAAAGGAAAGTTTTTAAAATGTTCTTCAATTGTGAATCCACAATCCAAAAACAACTACATAATACACCAAGAACAAAATTTTCCAATCACTGCACACACATTACCGGCGATATATACAACATAACTAATCCATTCATGGATATAATATGTTACACAGGAACTGGAAATAGTGTTGTCAATCGCGGACCATGGAAGTTAGCAGTTTGATCAAATTCCGCTATGCAACAATGCTAGTAGCCACTATTTGACAATGTTTTGTACTAAGTAGTGAATACCAGAAAAATAACAAAATTTTCAAATTCCACTACCCTGATCGCTGTAGCACTACTATATAAGAACATTGACTACAAAAAAAATCATTTATCTTTTACTACTTCCGTCTCTATGATGAACATAGAACATAGACAATGAATAAGAAAATTGATATGTATATTTTCAGATAATCGATTAATACCAATCTAGTTGCTTTTTTTGAGTAGAACTCCAAAGTTGAAAGATACTACGAGAGAGAGAGATTACCGGAATCTGAGTCATCGAGCTTGTGAAGCTTGACGAATTGAGAAGGTGAAGAGTCCAAAATAAGAGTTCTGTGGGCGTGGTGGTTATAAAGTGTGGTGAAATAGGGTTTGGAGGTTTTGAGGTAGGAATTGGTGTTAGTCAACACTCTCAAAGCACACATTTTTATTGGTTTATGAATCAATTGAAGCTCACTTCTTCAAAGCTTCTTCGGACAAATAGGAACCAAATCTATCTGTCTTTCTCTCTCTCTCTCTCAATAATCACTCTCTATTTTAAAAAGATGTTCTAAATATAAGCTTTTCCGAAATTTCGTTCTCAATATTTATAAAATAATATTTTTACTCTCTACTGAATTATTACATAAATGATTTTAGTTTCCGCTAGAATATCAATGTATATTGTAAATGATTTTTTTAAATTATATTTTCATTATTATAAAAAAAAATTCTATAAAACACAAAAAATAATTTATTGACTTCTTGCGAGATCTTTTTAAATAATACTATGATCTTTTTTAATTTTTAAAATGTATTTACTTTTTTTTTTACATTTATTAAAAAATCACGTTAGATATTTTTTCGTGATACTTATGTCTTATAATATTGTTCACTATATAATAGAGTTGTAGTTTTCAGTTTAATTTACAAATGTTTGATCATACATTTCATAATGCAATTTGAAAAATATGATTTTGTGGTTAATAGCACAATCGAAATGTCAATTATAGTATTTTATCCAAGAATGATAAATAAAGAAGTAAGTGTCACAAAAAAGACATGTTTGACACAAATGAAAAGTTGATCTATTTTGAAAATTGAAAGACGTGTGAATGAAAATTAAATAGATCACCTCAAAGGAAGTCAGTGCAATTTTCAAAAAATAAGTTTAAAATTAATTTTTTTTAAGTACATTTTTTATTACTTTTATCATGTGTATATGATATTAGAAAAAAATCTATATTTTATTAAAAAAAATTATTTATAATATTTTAAATATGTTCAATAAAAATAATTCAAAAATTAGTAATAATAATAGATAAACTATTATTATCAACAGCAAAAAAAGTAATACATAAACTACATATATTAATTACATTTTCAAATTTTTTAATATACATAAAATAAAATATATGTCATCAATGCTTATAATATGCAATGGGCGTAGTTTTACTTAGTTAGTAAGAAAACTTAGTTTTTCTTCGAAAAGAGGACTTATATGGTAAATAAATTAGTTTTGTGGTGATGTGATGATTATTATTTTATTATTATTATTTTTATTTATTATTTTATAATTTTATTATTATTATTTAATATATGAAATACTAACAATTTTTTAGTAAAACTATATTTACTTTAAAATTGGTTGTTTAAGTTTTTTCTTCTAATTTTTGGTTTATGCAAAAAGAAAAACCAATTTGACAATGTACATAACAAGTTGAGATGATAAATCTAAATCAATAAATTATGTTTTTTATTAGTAAAAAGAGAAATATGTATTTTATTAATAATGTATTTAGAATAAAAAATTATAATATATAAATTATAATTTAATGTATAAATCATATATGAAATAAATATTACTTATTGATCATTTAGTTTTAAAAAATTGTCAAAAATTAATTGATTAAAAGAGAAAAATATATTGTATTAGTTGTATGTCTTTTATGTATCTTTTAAATTAAAATCTTAAGAAAATTATAATACAATGTTTATAGTTTACTGTATAAGTTATATTCAAGACAATATATTTTATTAGTATGGTGTTCTTTAAATATTTTCAATACAAGTATTTTTCATTAAAATAATTTAAAAAAATTATAATTTATTGTATAAATTATATACGTGACAAAAGAATTTCACTAGTTGAATGTTTGTAAATTTAGTTAATGTTTTATGCTAAATAATATAAAGTTTTGTATACACTAATATTTTGTTAGTGTTAAATGTTTTCACTTATTTTAAAAATATTCCTATTTTAAATGAAATTGTATTATGTTTTCTAGATTGATATCTTAAATGCCGTATTTTTTTTATGAAATAAATATTGTACATATTATTAAATTGTTATTTTTTTAACTTTTCAACTAGTGTATTAAATGCATATTTTAAATATGAAATGATTTTATTCTCTTAAAAAAATATATTATGACTTTCCTAGTGAATCAGAGATCACTTTCAAATAAATATTAAATGATGGGGATGCTTTTAATGATAACTTTATATTTTTTTTAAATTTTTAAACTAAATTATTCAATGCATTTATTGCCATTATCTTTTTGTTTTTGAAATAGTTTTATTTTATCCTTATATCATTAAAACACGTCACATATAAATGAAAGAGAGTCTGGTAAAAATACATTATAAGTATAGAACCATTAAATTTTATTTTATGAATTAACTAACCAAAAAATGCATAACTGTTTGTTTATTTTATGAAATTATTTTCTATTTTCTACTTTTTAAAAATTTGTGAATGAGATATCATCTTAATTTGACATTGTAATCTCAAATAATATTGTTCAAAACTCGTATGAGATAGTAGTAAAATGACTTCATTGCCATTGTTAGTAATAATAATTTCTTCTTCCCCAATTTGATTTTTTTATTTAAATTTGTATTAACTTTACTTGTTAACAACAAAATAAGCTACTATCTCAAAATGAATAACGGTCTTTATTATTTTTGAAAAATGCTTTCTCTCCATCACATCGGTTCACTTCAAAAATCTTCAATCGTCTTATAATAAATTGAAAATAACACAAATTTAAATAAAAAAATTTAAATTTTTTTTACACTTTATTAAGGTCATAAGAGGTCTAACATTACATTTTATTAGGTCATAAGGGGTCTGTATGATCTTCATATTGGATGAAAAGTAACCACACAACCACATCTTCACAGGTGCACCGTTGTTCGACGGACAAACATCAATGAGACACGGCATATGTTCACCATTGTCGTGAATACTTTCGATAGAAGGAGTCATTCAAACCTCAACTCTAACATCATAGTTGGACGATCATGGGAGATTGAGGATCATCACATTGGACTAAGAACAACCACACAAATGAGTTAGATACTACATCTTAAACCAAAACCTTCAAGCATTGGATATATGGATAATCTCACTTATATAATGTTCACCATCAATTTTTCTATACAATGTGAAACTCTAACTCACACTTGATACATTAACATAATCCAACAACTTAGACAACAAAACCAAAGAAAAACGTGAAAGAAAGATATCTAGGACTCCCTATCATTTTTAGGAGGTCAAAGAAAGATGTTGTCTCCTTTGTCTATGAGGGGATTTGGAAGAAGGTGAAGGGTTGAAAAGAGAAGTCTCTCTCTCGAGCAGACAAGAAAATTCTTATCAAGTTAGTTGCTCAAGCATTTTCTGACTATATTATAAGTTGTTACAAAATTCCATTGGGATGCTGTAAATTCATTGAAAGCATACTATCATATGAGATATGTAGGAAAGTCCATTGAGACCTAAAATCTTAATTCATTTAGACTTGTGCACTTATTAAAAGAACTAAATTGCCAAGAGCCAAAATAAAGTAGAATAAACTTATTAAAGACCAAAATGACCTAAAATTTTAATCCATTGAGACTTGTTCACTTATTGAACGAACTAAATTGTCTAATAACAAAATGATTTAGAATAAACCTATTAAGAACCAAAATGACCTAAAATCTTAATACATTGAAATATTTTAACTTACTAGACGAACTACATTAACTAGAACAAACATAGAAGATTAATAAGTTTAGACTAAAATGACTTAAAATCTTAATCTATTAAGACATGTGCAATTGTTGCATGAACTAAATTGCCTAAGAACCAAAATGAATTAGAATAAACTTATTAAATACATAAATGATGTAAAATCATAATACATTGAAATATTTACACTTATTTGACGAACTACATTGACTAAGAACTTAAATGCATTAGAATAAACTTATTAAAGACCATAATGACCTAAAATCTTAATCCAGACCAGAATGAGCCTCGTTGCGAGCGGGAATGAAACCTAAATTTTACACCCGCTATGAAATGGGAGCGGGTGTGGATTTTCCCCAATTAGCCGGGTGTAGGGGTGGAAGAGGCGAAATTCGTCCCCAGTCCGCCATGTTGCCATGTCTATGGTAGGCTATATGAAATTGAACAAAACAAAATATTTTTAAAAAAAATTACACAATTTTTTATCTTATTCTTATACAACAAGATCGGGTGTAAAAACACTTCAAATATCAGTATGACATGACAAAGGTTATAATTGACGATGAATTAGACATTAAATAAGTGAAATGCCTTTGACAATAGTTGAATGAGCAACAATAATTTGGTGCTCAGTGTTGGTTTAATTTCAATTATTTTAAGATATAAATCTTATTTAATGTGAACAAATTACCTCTCTTCAATATAAATACCTAATAGTACTAATATTGTGTTGCATAACTGCTTTAGAGATTTCAATTTCAGTCAAAGTTCATATTTTATCACTAGCCCACTGCTAGCAAGCAATACACACATAGCAAGAGAAGACTGACTTATCGTCTGAATTTGTTGTTGACTGACTTGCTCTTACTTAGCGACGCAACATACCTATTTCATTTTGTCAAAGCACTCGAAAGAAGAACATTTTCTCAGTCTGTTTAGGTACTTATTTCCTCATTCTTGTTAGCATATGTGCGACATGAATTACTTCATTAAACATCGAAAGGATTTTCCATCTATGTATGATTTTCATAGATTTACTGATCATTTGTCTGTACAGAGGTCATTGCTCAAATATCGAAAGGATCTAAATAATTTGATAATCTAACACGAGAAATCTAAGGGGATATTTGATTCCAAAATTGATGGTACATTTTCTCCTTAGTAACAATTTATGACATGCCCGAATTTTATTATGTGATCGATAATTATTGATATGTGTAGTGTGCCATCACAATCTCATGCGGTCACACAATTAACCACATTGGTGATCGATGAATCAAGATCGCGAGCTCTAGATTTCAAGTTCGATATTTTTTATTTAAGAAATACAAAAATTATGTTAAAATCTGAATCGTGCGATCTTGATCCAACGAGCACTGATTTAGTTGACTGTGTGACTGCACAGAACTGTAATTTCGCATGATACAAGTTCGATAATTATCAATTCTCCTATTGGAGAAAATTGTTCAAATATCCTCAATTGAAGTGTGTATCGCCTCAATAATAGTATTATTCGTGTATAGCTTCATTATTTTGCATTGTTGGATAAGTGTACAAAATTTAAGATCTATTCTAGTATTAGTATAGTTCTTGACTTCATAACCTATTTGATTTTCAAATTTTTTGATATATAAATCATTAGAGTGAATGGCTTATATGTTTATCTGGTCTTATGTTTTGTTTAGATTTTCTCCTTTCTTGACCATTTTTTTCCTCATTTGATCAATTTTTATTTCACACGATGATAGACCTTTTATTAAAAAATTATAAAATGAACATATGTGTTAGAGACGTTAAATTGATATCACTCTGTCTCAAACAAACATATGCATTCTTTTACTTATATTTAATAATTCAATCATACAACTATTTCAACACATTAATTTGACATTGTTTGACCAAAATTTCCGGTGAATACCACAGTCGAGAAGATGGCTTACAATTTTAGACATCGCAGTCAAAGAGTGAGGTATGAAGAAACAAGAGATGGTGAAAGTGATTCAAACAGTTCTGATCTTGAATACTCAACATTAATAGAAACTCCGAGAGGAAATGGTCGTGGAAGAGGAAGAGGAAGAGGAAGAAGGATTAATAGGCAAAGGGAGAGGGAGCATTCTCTCAAAAGAAGACAAGACAATGTTACAAGGTGGGCTAACCGAGGCGGGCGTAGCCACCGAATAGCTCGTAGAAATATTGTACTAGACAGTGAAGAAAGTAATGAAAGAAATAATAATTTGGAGATGGAAACAGCTCCATCATCCATTAATCAAGAACCGTTACCAACTACAACATCAGGAATATCATCTTCTCAAAAAGCTAGACGAACTAAAAAAACAATATTATCATGGTTGACGGATTGTAGAAAAGTTGAGGACGGGGATTTAGTGAACTATCTCACAGAGAGAAGTGGGCCGGTGACCGGCCGAATAAATAATGGTGCAATAATGTGCAACTGTTGCGACAAAGAAGTTTCTGTTTGGAACTTCGAGAGACATAATAAAAGTGATAGGAAACAACCCTACAAACACATTCAAGTGTACAGGGACCCCGAATTATGCTCCCTCCAAGAGTCCCTCATTGGTGCTTGGCAAAAAGATGAAGAACAAAAACGCCGCGCCATGTTCACGTATGTTCCCAAAAATATTAACGTTGAAGAGCCTGTTTGTTTAATTTGTGGAAACGGAGGAGAAGGAGAATATATATGCTGTCACAACTGCCCCTCAGTTTATCATACTTCTTGTGTCAATATGGAGGTAATTTATATTTCTTTTCTGTAGAAGGATCTTACTCAATCAAGTTTTTTGTTGCTCATATATTATATATAGATAATAGATAATGAATTATTCATTTCCTGTAGGGTGTCCCCTACAAAAATTGGTTATGTCATTATTGCATATGCAAATACTGTGGGGTCGGTGGAGTTAGTCAGCATTTAAGCACGTGCTGCCAATGCAATAAGAAGTGTGAGTTTTATGACAATTTGGATTTCTTGCTCTTGGTTACTGTCAACATATTTGGACTATTTTATTTTTCATAAAATAATAACCGATGACGTGGCTGAAAATGTTATTTTTTTGCAAATGATTTTGTAGTTCATTGGGCGTGCTTACAGTTACAGGATCGTAATTGTCCATCATTATACTGTGGGCCAAGTTGCAAAGAGGTATGCGTTCACTTTTGTTTTTATTATTTGTGCATCAAGAATTATGAAAATCAAATACTAGATTTATATTTATGTTTTCTTGTTGAGATTAATTAGTGTACACTAATATATCAAAATCAATGAATTTGATTAATCGTCAATATAAAATTAGTTTACTTCGAAAATGCATAATATATTTTCTGTTTTATTAACATGATAATTTAATAATGTGGTTAATTTGTGAAAGATATATGAGAAATTGGAGGGGTTACTTGGAATCCAAAATGATATTGATGAGAGGTATTCTTGGAGAGTTGTCCATAAAGTGGATACGATCCCTGGGGTGGTTCCCGTTGATGAGAATCTTCGTATGGAAATCAATGCAAAAGTTGCAGTTACTTGGATGTTGATGAATGAAGTTTTTGAAACAATAATAGACCAACAAACAGGCATCAATGTTGTACAAAGTGTTGTTTATAGCTGTGGGTAAGCACTTTAAAAATCATCAAAAATATTTGATTTTAAATATGACCTTTTGATTCGATCTTGTTTTATTTTTTAGATCAAACTTAAGGAGGGTTAATTTTAGCCGGTTTTACACATTTGTGATAGAGAAAGATGATGAGATGATTGGTGCTGCTTCTATCAGGTATATCCTCATTCAATTTTTGTTGATTATTTTTTGGTTATTGATGCAAATTGTTATTTGATGACCTTATAGGTTCCATGGGAAAGAGATTGTAGAAATGCCTTTTATTGCAACGGATGAGGCGTACAGAGGCAAAGGAATTTGCCGATTACTAATGGGGATAATTGAATCGGTGAGTGGTTCACAACTTCCAATATCTTTTGTTGTTTCAATTTAATTTATTTGTTTCTTTTCTCATGATCACTACCTATTGCAGTTCATGTGTGACCTCAAAGTTAAAAACTTGATCATTCCTTCTAATGTTGAGACAACTGAAATGTGGAAGGTGAAGTATAACTTTGATGTGGTTAACAACAAAGTGTTAAAGAAAAACATATCTTCATATAACATGTTGATGTTCCCCAGAGCTATACGATTATACAAGGACTTTTTCAATAGAAAACTTGTAGACATGAATGCAGAGCCTGATCAGGAGATATAGTCAATGTGTAGAGTTAAGAATGATGTGTGGTTCAAGTCAAGGTAAAAATCTTAGGTAGTTACTACTTGCTCTTTGTAGACATTTCAAGTATTTAATTTCTTGGGTTGTTAAATTTTACTTTGTTTGAGAATTCAGACTCAACTTTACTATTTTGTTGAATCTAATCATTTCTAAATATTAGAAGCAACTTTTCAGCCTACAAATTATTTTGTTGTTTTAGAACTTGACACTTTTGCATGAGTTTTCCTACAAACCTGAATTTAACAAGTAATAAAGAAAGAGTAAATACTCAAGTCTCTAGGATTGGAAATGTTAATTATATTTATCATTTTGTCTGGATTTGTTATCAAATGCATCTCTCACAATATTCATTTATTTTTAAATTCATTTTAATATTATTTTAGTCCCTACAAATATTAATAGAGAGAATAATTTAAATAATATTTTGTAATTTTTAATTTCGATGCTACGTTGGAGATGAATATTTGAATGTTCTTTTTTAAATTTATAAGTTCTGAGTTAGACAAAGATATAAATTTTTTTAAAGATTAAAATGAACTACATAGACCAAAAATGAATCGTCACCACGAATAAAGTTTATCAAAAAAGTAATCATATAATTTTGTAATTAGATAATTAGATGCATAATTATTAGAATAAAAATTCATTTTAGTCATTAAAAAAAACAGAAAGACTCGTTTTGATATTTTGAAAAAAAAAACAATTTTTAATTCCTTATAAAAGAAAACATTTTCGAAAAATTGACAATTGGATATATGAAAATAATTAAAATGGGGTATTTTAACAACAGACAATTTGGTCCTACATAAATCACTCATTCTGTTCTTTTTCTTTTTTAATATTTAAGCAAGCACTAATATATATATATATATCTCAAAAGACATCAATTTCTTAGATGCATCTTAATACATTGTATATAAAATTTGAATAATATTCTAACTATGATGTCATATATAATATATAAAATATCATTGTATATAAAATTACACTGTATATGAAAACAATATTTTATTATTAAACTATATGTATACATATTAAAAGAAGTAATATACTATGTATACTACTCTAAAAAAATTTATTATACAAATATAATGAGTTTGACCAGGGTCGGTCTAACATATTATGAGGTATAAAGCAAAACTATTCCACACAGTTTTTTCAAAAATTAATAAATAAATTATTAATATTTTATTTAATAACTATATAAATTTTTTTTAGTAGAATTAATAGTATTTTCAAATATATTTTCTTTATATTTTTCAAAAAATAAAATAAGACATTTCAACTATTCTACAACAATATCAATGACTCATGTAAAATTTATCATCTTTTAGTTAAAGAAAAAAATAGTGTGTACTACCACTCCAATTATTCATGTTAGTAATATGTTCACCACTTGTCTTGTGATTTTTCAATTTATAACAAATATTTCTCATATGAGCAATGTGTTCACTTTTTGTCTCAATATTTCTGTCTCGATTTATAATTAATATTTCCCTTATCTTATTAGCTAAATTAGTTATGTTAAAAAAGTATTAAATAATTTGCAATAAAAACATATTTTATTTAAGTTATACAAGATTTTACCGGTTAACTTTGTAAGTCATGAGCTTCCCTGATCATGTTTTTGATTTAATTCCCAAACATATCGTACATATGAATATTTGATTGATCTAATGATTTGAATTGAGAAATATTTCAGGCAAACAAACAGACACCATACACTTGAACAAAAGCGTGCAACTCAAGTAATCAACCAAATTTGGAGGATATGTTTGAGAAAGATGCAAGTGTAGTGTAATTAGTTGTAATAATTAGTTTAGTAGACTAATCACTATGGTCTCATACTTAAGTCATGAAAATAAATCAATCAACGAGTCAATTGATGAATCAAACCTGAGTTTTGGCTGGACAATCGATTGGGACATCAATTGAACAATCAACTTTGCAATCCATAGCACAATATGTGTAATAAAATTTAAGGGTGAAAACTTAAAAATACGAGGAAAGAAAATAAAGAAAACGATGTATGAAAACCATTTACAAAGTTTCACTATGATATTTCACACTACTACAAAATAACTATGACCTTAATACAAAGCAATGTCTCTACTACTTTAATAGAATCGAGATATGTTTACAAGGCTATACTATTATTTTGTACACTACTCGTAGTACAGTCAAATATCGTAATAATTCTGCCAAAAATTAAAACTTTTTTAACGTTTGTTGTTTTTCTACACAAGAAAAACTTTGTATAATAAATAGTTTGAAACTTTATATTGCAAGATGTCATGTCAATTTCAAATTTTATAAATTCTTTTAAATTATATAGACAATTACTATATGATTTTGTGATAAGATAATTATTAAATAACTTTTACATAAACATATTATTACATATATATATTAATTAATCTGATGGTAGGTGTGTTTTAATCAATTCTTAAACGTATTTTTTATTAATTAATAATCAATTTAATTTATAAAATTACTAATAAAATAGAAGTTTGATATTGTGTTTAGTTTCAAAACATTCACAACCTATATTTATAGCATTGAGAACATTTAAAAAACAAACCAGACAATCTTGTTTCTATATAAATATTGAAATTTTGATCGCTTTTCAAAACTTTAATAAGTGATTTTATATTTGTTATTTGTTTGGATTTATCTTGACTTAAATATATACTAGTGTGTAATCTTTACGTCGGACGCGAAACAACGTATGATCTTAACGATGACACTTTATTTTTTAATTTTCCAAAGAATCTTTTTTTTTTTTTCAAAAAAACTTATTATAAAACAATACTTTAAATTTTAAACAAATAAAAACAATAATTATTAAAAAATTAAATAATTAGATGAGATGAAATAAGAATTTTAAAAATAATAGACATGACATATATAAATTAAGTAAATTAGTAAACGATGAGTAAGTAACTTAATAATGAATTTTTATTTTTATTATTCAACATAGTATATAATATGTTATTTATATGAATTACATGACATTTAATAATTCATATAGATTTTTTTGTATATTTCATTCTGGTGGCTAAATATATTTTATTCTAGTACTACTCACAAAATACTAAAGAAAAATAATCTTTCCGTTATAAAAAAAGTTACAATATACACATAGAAACTATGATTATCTTTTATCTTTGAATTTGCATGTTAGTCTTCATTAATTGAATCATTTAAATTCTTTTGAATTTGCATGATATTTAATAATAAATTTAGAATGTACAGTATATTAATAAAATTTAAATGTAATAATTTAAAATAGTAGTTTTAAAAAAATATTACACACTTTAACGGAACTCTCAACGCGTCAAACCATCATGTAATCAATTGTAATTTTTTTTTTTTTAAATAAATTTTATATTTACTTAAATAAATTATTATTATTTTTCTCTTCAATATTTCAATATTTTGAAAAGTAAGTTGAATTCTAATAAACCTAAATAAATTTTATATTTATTCAAATAAATTATTATTTTTCTCTTTAATATAACTATGTGACAACACTGTTGATTAGACAATTTTAGAATCAAAATGATTATAACGAAAATAAAAGTTTATGAGATAATGATTATGATTCAAAATTCCATTCAAAATGATTATGATTAAAATGTATATAGAATCGAATTTAGTAGGACAAATCTTACATAACAAGATAGAAATATATAACAAGATAGGACAGTACAACACTTGTTTATGAGAGAATTTAGAATCGAATTTAGTAGGACAAATCTTACATAACAAGATAGAAATATATAACAAGATAGGACAGTACAACACTTGTTTATGAGAGAATTTAGAATCGAATTTAGTAGGACAAATCTTACATAACAAGATAGAAATATATAACAAGATAGGACAGTACAACACTTGTTTATGAGAGAATTTAGAATCGAATTTAGTAGGACAAATCTTACATAACAAGATAGAAATATATAACAAGATAGGACTATATATATATATATATATATATATATATATATATACAATTTTTTGAGACAAAATTTAGAAACATAAACTATAAAAAAATATATATAACAAAATAGTAATATTTTTTTATAAATAAAATAACAATGACATATTAAAATAAATTTACTATTCAAGTCAATAAATAATCACCAATATTACTATCAAATCGAGAAATAAAAGTTTTTCGCAACGGTTGCTTCAATTTTATCTATCACCCTATGAAACTTAATAACAAATAAGATTGTGTGTAATTTAAAATTTCAATACATATGAGAAAGAATTAAATATTGCCATCCATTAATACCATTTCCATTACATAAAATTTATATTTGACATTGAGATCAGACATAAACTACAATGACACAACTCCAACAAACAAATTTCATGACTCATTTTTTTGGAGAAATTGAAGCAACAAAAAAAATAATTTTTAATTAAGTTAATTTGAAGCGGTGATTGGTAAATTAGTGTTTAAAAAACAATTACCTTAAAAAAACTATCAAGTTGTGTAATTAATTGTATTTTTATTTTCTTATTTTTTTAATTGGCCATTAAATTCTTATTTTCTTATTTTTTAATTGTACAAAGTCGTGATGTCAAACTTGTCAAATTATGTTTGCTTTATTGTATTGTATAGATAATTTTAAATATAAATAAAAGTGTAGTAAGATAAATTTTATTTAGATATTAATGTGCGACTAAAGTGAGTGTCGTATTTTAAGAAAAAAAATTGCAAAATGAATTTTTTAATTTTTAATGTAATATTAAATACTATTCTTCTACCTATTTTTTATTTTAAATATTTGATTTTCTAAAGAAAATGTCTCTAATTTTATTGAGTCCGATCGAGAATAAATAAAATCAAAAATTACTGTTTCAAATTAGGATTCTTTTAAATGATTAATATGTAATTGAAATTCATTAATCACTTCTTTTCGATTACTTACTTTTTTCAAATATACTTCTAACTAATATTTCATCCATCTTTATATTCTATTTGCATTTTAACCGCAAGCAATATATTCAATGAATTAGGATTCTTTTAAATGAATAATATTAAATATTATTTATGTTTTAAATGAAATTGAATTTTGTTTTGTGAATGAGTCCAATATTGTCTCGGGATTCACTGATATTATATTATTAAATAATACCAAGTGTTTTTTATTTTAAATACGTATATTGACATCATATTATTAAATATTTTTCATCCCATAATATGTCATTTTATCTAAAAATAATTATCTAACTTTATATGTCGTTTTATAATATTAATAACCTGTTGATGTTGTGTTTTCTTATTTTATCCTTAATTATTTATTCATTTTGTTCAATTTTTTCATAAAATTAATAGATGGTACTTTTGTAAAGTAATTAAATTTTAATTTTTATAAAACCAACAAAATAAGTTATATCTCTTAATTTGTATGAATTTTTGTTAAAAGTGACTTAATTTGAGAGCCGGGGGAAATGATATTTAGTGTTCTTTCAATGCAATATATTGTATTTATTATTAAATATTATTTTAACATAACTTTTTAACCAATGCTTTAAATGCATTTCTATACAATATTTTATTTTGTATTCCTCCGTTTTAAAATGACTTTTCGTTTAAATTTTTTGTCTAGATAATAAAAAAAATGTAATAAATAAAATAAAAACAATAACCATTTGACCAAATTATCTTTATTAAATGTTGGATTGTTTTTTTATTATAAGGTGAAATTAATTAATGCTTCAAAAGTGGTGTACATAGAAGTAAGAGAATAACCATTTTAAGAAATGACTCTATTTATCTTATAATAATTGAATCATTTAATACATATTAAGAAAGTGTATAAATAAAAGAGAAATAATATTAGTTCTATTAAAAAAATTAAAAATTGAAATAGTAATTTATTTTGAGTCATATTTTTTACAAATGAATTAAGACAAAAGGAGTAACTTTATCAACTATTAATGTGTTTTTTACTATCATAAATATAAAAAGAAATTAATATTTTAGAAATAGTGTACCTAATATTCATTGGAGGACACAATTAAAAAAAAATTAAAGTTATATTAGAAATTAAAAATGAAAAAAAATTTATTTTAAAATATATTTTTTGTTAAAGTAACACTCACTATAAAATAGATGGAGTATGGTTCACCTAATTAAGAAGAAAATTTAATTTTAAATTACTTTGAAATATTAAATAATAGTTGTACTATTAAAGTAATAAAAGGTTTATTTATTACTACCTATATTCTTATATATATATATATATATATATATATATGATAATATTTGGAAGAAAAATATTGTCTCTATATATAAGCTTATTTCTGAGTTATTACATAGTTGTATTAATTTTTTTGCCTATTTTTTAATATAAGCGAACATGCATGTCAAACTAATTTATACCAACGTCAATTAAAAACAAGGTATTTTAACACTATTACAAAATACATTTCCAATGTAGATTTACATGATAATATCATGATTTTTCATTATTTCACATTAATAATGCATCTTTTAATTAATACTACTCATTTGATTTTTTTTATATATATTAATAGTGCATTTTATAATTGGGACAAAAATCATTTATAATACGTGTAATTTAAATTTTAAAATAGTAAAAAGTAAACTTTGGAATCCTAACATGACCCTTTATAATTAATGCTACTATTGTCTAATTTTATGCAATAACTAAAGGTAATAGTTTAATTTTATAATCTTCAAAAACATAACTGAAATATGTTTGAGGTTATAAAACAACTATTAATACCACTTTAATTAATAATAATTAAAATTTTCTCAACTTTTTTTAAAAAAAATATAAGTGTTTATAATAAGAGACAAATTTAACTATTTTTAATGCATCCATTGACATTTTATTTTAAAAATAAAAGTTTATCTTTAAGATAAAGTCTAAAATCTAAAGCAATTAATTAAGTCTTAACTCAATTGATAAATGATAAAAATATTATGTTAAACATTATGTCTCGAATTCAAACTTAATTTTTTTTTAGTTATGTGAGTTTCTGGTAAATTCATCGTTCTGTTAGATAGACAATAAAATTTAAATTCTAATATATTAATTTATGATTATTTTGTACTCAGTATTCATGTATAATAATTTTTAATGGTTTTATTTGATTTTTATTAAAAATATTTCTGGTTGTACTTTTTATAAATACATTTTATTTATTACCAAATGTTTTTGTAGTTTATTTTTCATAGACGATGTAGTAGATTCCTTGAGAGTACTACTAAATGACTTTTTTTTTATGATTAACATAGTGTGACGCGGGTTTACATGCATGAGTCTTTTAACAATTTAATAAAAATGTTTGATTTGTGATATTAATATATATATATATATCTCAAAAGACATCAATTTCTTAGACGCTTCTTAATTATTTTGAGATATTAATTTCTACAATTGCACACAAATAATAAAAAAAAATGCAATATCCTATTTTAGGAATGCTAAATGATTTTCTAATTAGTAATTTTCAATTAATTAAAAACAAGTATTAAATGATGGTCATACGTTTATAATTTATATATACATATATATATGTAGCTTTTTTTTTTCTAATAAATGACCCTTCTTAGCTTTTTGGAACTTACACTTTTTTTTCTAAAAATATTATTTTATATTTTCTTAAAAAAAAACTATATTTTTTTATACATCTTTCTTTATATCTGAGTATACCACAAATTCTATTATATTATTGATAAATATATAAAAACATATAATGTATAAATATCTTATAAATCACAATTGAAATTATATAAGAAAACATTGTATAGTATATACACGCGTAATAAAAAAAAAACAGAGATTGACACGAGGGTACCCGTTTACATGCTAATTGTAAATAATGTTTTTTTTTCTGGGTTTCTAATAATGTTTTAATTATTAGTGAAGTATTTATTGATTTAAATTATCAACGTTTATCGCAAGAGTAATAATTTTAAATAACATGATTTTGTAGTCATAGATGAAAATTGGTATTAAATAATATATTGTGTATGTCTCATAATGAGTGTCTTTTTCATAATTTAATGCATATTAAAAAATGACAATAATTAAATAAATAAAAAATACAATTTTAACAAATTATTTTAATTAACAATTAATGTGTTTTCCACAATTATAAACATAAATTAAAATATAATACTTTAAAAATAACATACATAATATTAATTATATGGTAAATTACAAAAAAAATTAATTTTACATTGAAATTGAAAATAATATTAAATTAAAATAACCTTTTTACTAAAGCAATAGTTATTATGAGATAAATTACTTCGTTTTAATGTAATAAATAAATAAATATTATATTTAAATTATTTTTTACCTTAAATTATGTATTATTTAAATATTTAATCAATGTCTTAAATTCAATCCACTGCATTAACTTACAAATTTTATTAATTAAAATGACATGTTCTATTATTTTTTTTTTGAAGTTGCAAGACTAAACTCTTACAAATGTATTGATATTTCATGGATCATGAACAGCTTTATTTCTATTTATTTTTCATTTTCAAAGTTCAATATAAGATTAATGATTGATTTAGGAATATTTTTCTTAATTACTTATTGTACAAAGAGAAATAAGATAATGAATAATTAAGGATATTATAGAAAAATAATAATTATATCAAAAGTAACAAAATTAATTAGTAGTAAAAATTTGACACTGTAATATTAGTCGACATGATTCAAAGATTGTACAAGATAGTTGTAAAATAATCATTAATATCATCATTATTAATAATAATAAAATTCTCTTTCAATTTTTTGAAAATAGAAAGTATTAATTAGTTGTCTTAATAAGTATAAATAATAATCACGTAAATGAGTTCAAGTGGTTAAAGAGTTTTAATTAAAGACAAATTATTTGGGAGAACCAGAATTCGAATCTACTAAATATGAATAAAAAATCTCTTTATATATATATATATATATATATATATATATATAATATTACTTTTTTCAAGTCCATAAGGTGTCAATTTAATAACAATAATTTGACTTTGTAACTTTAAGTACATAATTTCCCTCCCCGATTTATTTATTTTGAATATTACTTTTTCTAGAACAAATAATTTTACTTAGAAGTGATTTTAAATCCTAAATCAATTAAAGGCGTCATGGTCATATCATTTAATAGAATGTAGCCAAAAAAAAAAAAAGAATCTGATATAATAATGAAATGGTTATGTGTATACATGGTGTAGCAATTTAAAATTAGAACATTATTTTAAAAATAATATTAAAGAGGTCAAATATTTCATTCTATGAATATATAATTTATAGTAACGACTAATGGAGACAGCCGAGAGTTTCAAACAAGATTATGGGATTGTCAAAATAAAATAAATAATGTTTTTTTTTTTAAATATTTATATATAAAAGTGTAATGAAATCAAAATTAGTTCAATAATTAGTATCGTTTTTCACAACAACAAAAAATACGGTTAGAATTTTGTATTTTGATACTTTAATCTATATATTACTCAAAACAATATAAATGAGTTGCAAAAATATTATTTTACATGGTAGAACTTACGATATAATTTTTGTTCAAAATATTAGTTTGTTATTGCAGCAAAATGTAAACTCTTCGTATATATTGCATAGTATTATATACTTCATTTGATCTAGATTATAAACAACAACAATCATATTTTATAATCTTAAATACTCCACCCATTCCTAATTATAATCCTTTGTCAAGAAAAAAACTGTCTCTAAATATAAACTTTCTTTTAAATTCATTTATTATTGTTTCAAATTTTAATGCAAATATTTGTGTGTATAAACTTATGCTCACATGATTCAAATTTTTATATGGTCACATGATTTAGATAATCTTGCTATTTCAATATTTATAATTCAGATATTTGGAGTACTTGTATAGATTAAAGTATCAAAATACAAAATAATTGAAAATATTTGGAGTATTTGTATAGATATTTCAATATTTATATTCAGATATTTATAATTCAACAAAGTTGTGCAAGTTTGATTCTTGAACTAATTGAAAATGTTTGAAGTATTTGTATCACTTTAGTATCTTTAGACTGTTAATATAAGATTATATTTTTTTGAACAAGTAGTGATAATTATGCAGCAGTGAAGTTGATAACTTTAATTTTGTAAGATTTTTATGACTTATTATCATTGATTTTTAAATATAAAGTTTGGTATGAAGTTTTGTGTTTCATGGTTGAATGATAAATTTTAGTTAATAGGATAATATGTAAAATTTTGATTATGCATATGTGAGGAATGAAAGTTATGAAGAAAAAAATTTAAAAGTTAGTTATTTAAATTGGTTGACTCGTTGATAGAATAAATCCTTTTTGAATTTGACTTGTTATATTGGTTCAAATTTTATCGATTTAATAAATCAATTTTGAATGTGACTTGTTATATTGGTTCAAATTTAACCGATAATAAATCAATTTGGAATTTTACTTCTTACATTGATTCAGGTTTAGCCGATGTAATAAATTTATTTTGAATTTGACTTGTTACATCTGCCATTTTAACCGATTTTATTGTTAATTATTTATTACAACGATTGATGTTAGATCGGACAAGTAACCGATCTAACATGTACATATGAACCAATTTAACAAAGTTTAATTGCATTAGTGAAGTCAACCTTTCACAACGCTTGATTACATTTTTATAAATTTAGTATATTATTTTTAATAAATTAGTATATTAATAATAATAATAATAATGATAATGATAATGATAATGATAATAATAGTAATGATAATAATAATAATAATAATAGTAATAATAATAATAATAATAGAATAATAGTAATAATAATAGTAATAACAATAGTAATAACAATAATAATAACAATAATAATAACAACAATAATAATAATAATAATAATAATAATAATAATAATAATAATAATAATAAGAACACTAAGAACAGTAATAATAATAATAATAATAGTAATAATAATAAGAATAATAATAGTAATAATAATAGTAATAATAATAATAATAATAATAATAATAA
>NC_021166.2:11631670-11679442 GCF_000331145.2 Cicer arietinum
TAATAATAATAATAATAATAATAATAATAATAATAATAATAATAATAATGAGTACTTCTTCCGAATATGCATATAAACAAAGTATAATAAATTAGATTTTAATATTTTGACATCTCATAAACAAATTTAATATTATTATATATGATATTAAACTAAAATTTTATATTCTAACATACTTTTTATTTGTATAAAAAAAATTCTACGTAATAGTTATTATTATTTTTAAATTCTATGTAATAATTTATTTACGAATACAGTACAGAAAATAGAAGACAATTATTTTTCTTAAGAAAAAAAGAATTATATATATATATATATACACACACAAGTAACTTATGAAAATATTTTTTATTTTAAAAAAATATATGTTCGTTTTAACTTGCTATTAGAAAGATGTGAGATTGTTAAAGTAAATTATTAAAATGAATAGAAGATGAGATGTCAGTGTATTCATGAAAATAATATTTTTTAATATTTTTATTGTTTGCAAAAGTATTCCACTTCAAGAACTTTTTACTTTTTATTTTTTGTTAACAACTAAATTTAACGCATATTTAAAATAATGAAAAAAGAAAATGATTTAAAAGAGTAAACCAACCTTTAATTATTTAGTTAACTTTCCACCCTGATAAAAATCAAATTATGTTATATTCAAGATTCATTTCATATTTATATATAAAGTAGATGATTCAACATTGAATTGAAATAAGTTTTTATTTTACAAACACTACAGCCCAATTTATTATATTTTGAACTTTATACCTTGATTTCGAATTTAAGACTTTAGAACTATGTCTTATTTACCTTTTCTTATTTGGAGAAAAAAACCATTACTTTTGTGAAAATCATACAATCTTAACTAAATGACAACTTTTAGTCAGATCAATTCACGTTGGATAGGAAAATTCATGGGAAAATTGTAGCAATTTTCACCAAATGCCAACTTAAATTGTAATTTGTGCAACGCAGGTTGCATTTCATTATAGGAATTGCTAAATTAATGCAATAGATTTAAAATACTTATAAAAAATTGCACAAGTTTCTTGTATTTAATTATTATATTTAAGACTGACTGTTAAAAATGCTTGATAGCATATTTACATGACGAAGGAAGCTTACAATTAACGATCAATTAAACAATAAATAAGTGATACACTTTTGACAATAGTTGACTCAATGACAACAACCGTAAAATCGTCTTAGTTTTTTTGTTTGACTGATTCATGATTTTCCGATACATTATAATATTATTTGTTTTTTTAAGTTTAATTGCTATTATTTAAAAGAGAAATTGTATGTAATAATATTATTTTTAAGAGTGCAATGTTAAACATTTCATTGATTTATTGGATCATTTTATTTTTCAGTGATCACTGGTCATACTTCAAGAGAGTAAAAAAATCTGAAATGAGAAACGAAAAGCGAAGATCTAATCCCAAAATTGATAGAATGTTCGCTCCTTTTCATAAATTTATGCAATGGTTGAGATTTTATTATGCTGTATATAATTAATTACCACTTCTCCTATTTGATTTTCTTGATTAATGTACATTTTTAAAATTCATTAATCCTATCATAAAAAGAAATTCATTGTAGTATGGTTGTTTCTTCCTCAACATTTCAGGTTGCCTTTTTTCGGTTTGTTTAATGCTTTGTTTTTCTTCTTGTTTGGGTTATGTCCTCCCAAAGTTTTATTTTCTTCCTATCTTTAAATAATATTTTATGCTTGTTGTTTGTCAGTTTGACATAGCAGTGCCAATATAATTGGGATGGTTAACCTTGTCTGACTTAGCCAATGCAATTTAACAAAACAATTGTGGATTGCTTATGAGTGTATTTGGTACTTAATTGCTTGAAATTTCTTCATTTTGGATAATTTTATTTCTTCAATAATTTGTCTCATCAATTCATAGAATTTGCACTTTCAAAATAAATTTTTGTAGTCACTTGAAGAAAGAAAATGTTTATTGGTATTTGTTGATTGCCACAACCAATTTTTGTGAAGAATCTTATAGATGTAAGCTTTTGTAGCATAAAGACTATTTTTTATATTGTCTTGTAACCTACCAATGATGTGTTGATCACAATGGATATCTCGATAGGGAAAAAATTGTTAGAAAAGTCTAACTAGATTGGAAATGCATGATGAACATGACCTTCTAGGTTTAGTTCAATATTTGGCTTAGATTATTTTATTTCTGCAACTCATTTTGTCACTGCAACCCAACCTTATTGCTGAGTTTAATTTATTTCTTTGCTGGACACATTATGTTTTGAGTTTATGTTACTTGTAAACTTATTTTGCTAGTGGGTATGTTTTGTTTGCTGGAGTAACCTAAACTATTTTTAGGTTAAGCTTGATTCAATTCAAATGGACGATTTTGAGGTTATGCTTGAATTAATGTTTCATTTGTTTTTTTTATTGTGTTGGTCTCGCCTGCTTCATTTTAAACGGGTTGATATCAAGTCGTGTTGGTCCATTTTGCCAACCCTATTAGTGGCTTAAGACTTCTTATATACTTGCATAGAAAATGAGCAAAAATCAAGTAAATGTTGAACATATAAAAAAACTCCAGCAAAGGCAACTCGATGCTTCCTAGCAACTACACCAAAGTGAGTAATAAAGAAAGTGGCTACACAAAAGAAATTGTTGTATTTTGCTTGTAAATTACAATCCTCAATAAACTAATATACCAAAAAATTCAAATTCATTGTAACTACATCACATAGTTACACAATAAAAATCTCAGTCATTAATTTGATATCAAATGGTTTAGATTACACATTCAACGAACCAGATATAAATAATATTTGATATTGATTTAGATCGGGTTATCAAGATTGGTAACTACGTCTGTTACTGCAAGGAACCAGACTCCAATTTCAAAATGCCAATGAACGCTTGTGCAAATGTTTATTATATTTTAGCACATTAAATTGACATTTTTTTACCAAAACTTTCAGAGATTACACCAAAGAAGGCCTACAATCTTAGAGATCGCAGTCAAAGGTCTTCCTATATGGATCCGAGCGAATCCGATTTTGAGTTGCAAGGTTTTGTTTTAACTGCTAAAAACAGAACTGTAGGCAATAAAAGAGAAAAATGAAAGAAGTGGCAGACTTAGAGAATTTGCCAGAGCCAAAAGAGGATGCAGCTTCTGACAGCACAGAAGCAGGAGCTCAAAAAGCAATGGAGACAGGAGCAGGAGCGAGTAACATACCAAGTGGAAACTCAGCAGTACACGCAGCAGCAGCGAACAATAACTCAGACGAGGATAATGTTGCATGGGGGAGTGGTGCTCAAAATGACATTCAGAATGGACATGAACCACCAATGAGATTCCTCGTGGACCTGAATATGGTGCCGGATCCGGAAGACGGGTAGAAATGCAAGGGGTCGTTGGTACAGATGGTGAGTGTGTGGCTCTGAGTTGGTACTATGCAGAGTTTGTGGCTGAAGTGTTTCTATATGTCTCTCTCTTTTTTCTAGACATTCAAAGTGTTTAACTTCTCTGGTTGTTACATTAAACTTTGCTTGAGACTCATGTTTGTTTTGTTGAATGTAATAATAATGTATTTGTTTTGTTGAATGTAATAATAATCGACAGTTTGAATTATTTATCAGTAGCATTTTTATTTTCTATTAAAATCTTATTTAAATAATTAAAACTAAGTCTGAATGGAATCAGTTTAGGCTATGAAAATTTGGCTTCTTATTATTTATGAGAATAATAAGTTGATTTTGTTCATACTCTTGTTTGGCATCATCAATTTTGAACTGTTATTACGCTGAACTGTGTGTTTGTTACAGGCATTTTCAAAATTTGTTCATGAAAGGAGCACAAAACATTTACAGATAACATATATCTCATCTGAGGAATATCTTAGGAGGTGCTTTTTCACTTATCGGAAAGAGGATGAAACTCGTGACAAATCCTTCCTTCAAGTAATGACACAACACAAAAGAAATACCAAATAATCAATTTTGAACTGTCATTACACTGAACTTTGTGTTGGTTTAAGACATTTTCAAAATTTGTTTATGAAAAAAGCACAAAAATTTACTGATCTTAGAAGTATCTTAGGAGTTGTTTTTTCACTTATCCAAGAGGATGAAAATCGTGGCGAATCCTTCCCACAGATAATGACACCACACAGCAGCAAGCTAAACAATAATGCCCCCAAAAACTTAGATTGATTGCTAAAGAAAAATTACTAATTTTCAAAGGTCAATGCTGCTGCGAAGAGCATCAATATGATGGCTCAAGTTACCTACTAAAGTTAACAAGTACAAGATGAAGAACTTGGTTGTATTTTTTACCTTGTTAGATATATTGTTCTTCACTTGAGTCAGGGTACACCTTCACTTGCAAAGAAGGCAAAGACATCAATGTTCTCTTTTGTTGAATATCTATTGCTGGCAAAGATCATTTATATTATGGTTTTAGCAGTGAACATACCGCACACTAAATATGGAGAAGCAGAGTATTGCAGTTTCGAATCCGCAACTCAACATATCAAATGTCTATCACAACTTTTTTTAACGACATGAGTTGTATTTACAGGACGCCAAGGATGATCCTTTAACTACTTAAAATTAAATTAACAAAACAAGCATTGGCATGTCCTGTAATCGTTGTTGAAAAATACCATATTGCCAAATTTGATGGCATTTCGCATACCTTTCAGAAAATTTTAATGAAGAAATATATATCTAACACAATTATCACTAAGTGCATGGATACATTTGACCAGTGCAGCACACTACTTGTGCAAAACAAACCTAGATGATAGTCTAATTAAAAACATAAAAATAATAATAAATCAGACCCATTCATGATACAGTAATGAAATCAAGCAAATTGCACCGCACAAACAAATCAAACTTCAAGGCAAGAGTTCTATAGTTTTCTCAATTTTGATATCCTAAAGTCTATGTTACTCATAGAAACCAAAATTTAGGTATAGCAATTGCTAAACAATAATACCTTTGTTAAAATTGAAGCCCACGAGCTTGATTGCTGCCAAAGTGCCCCATAACCTGCACATTGTATACAAATTTATCGTAAACTTTGTAGTATTCAACTATTCATGTATGGGAAATTAAATTCAAAGCTAAAGTAATTATATGTATATGATCCCAATACACATTATCAAACAGAGAAGAACCCAATCAATAAAATGGCACATAATCATAATCAAGGAAGTAAATGTACATGGCTAATTGAAAAATTTGTCATAAAATGATATTTTACATAGGTAGAGTAAATCAATTGTTTCCTCAAATGGTTCTTATTTCAGCGATAATTAAAATTTTAAGTAGTTAAATTTGAAACCCTAAACAAGAGCAAAGTGAGAATTGAGAAGGAACCAAAAACAATTGATTAAGATTAAGAGGAGGAAATTCGTGATTAATGATGTGAATACGGAGGGTTTGATGTTTTTTGCATTAATACGAGGAAGCAAGATTAAGATTTTTCACCCGACGGTAGTTGTTGAAGTTCTAGCAAACACGCAAAGCCAGAAATTAAATTCTATCATGTAACCTTAAAAACTATATAGAAGACTCTATCAATATAAACACTACTAATATATTTGTATTTACCAATGGTTAGTTAATTGCGTTGCTCCATGCTTGTAAATACTTTCTTTTTATCCGTCTATTTATATGGGAATGAGACCCGGTAAAATAAAGTTTGATATGAAAATCTAATTCATTAGTTATTTTAGATATAATCTAAAATTTGAGTTTGAGTTTTTTTAAAGCAATTCATTTTTTACTGAAATTCATTAATTATTTGAGAACAATTACTTAATTTACCTTCTTCTTTACATAAATCGTGATGTAAGTAGATTTTTTTCCATAATTTCATTTGGCCTGATTGTTTGATTTTATCTGTCACAACAATATAGACTATGCATGCGTCAAAAATCTTATATGTTTTGAATTGTGATTATGATAAACTTTATATTCGTGTATCATGTCTCATTATTGGTTATGAAACTTAATTACTGAGTTGAGTCGATGAATTAGTCGTTCTCTTTAAGATGTTTTGCAGCATTGTCTAAACTTGTGCAAGACAGACTATCAAACATGTGCCCCAGGATAAAACAACTCATTTACACTATCGATTTTGCTACTGTGCTGTAGAAAACTGTTCTAGAATTACATCTTCTTAATATGTCGGTTAAAGTCACTCGTAATATGATATTATGACCACTCAAAAATCTGAAGGAACAAAATATTTCGGTAAAGGGACAAGAAAAAATTTGGGAGGAAGCAGAAAAGGGAAAAAAGAGAAGACTAATTTTTTTTTCTTCAGAGTTTTGATGTATCTGCGGTCCATTTGACTGGATATGCAAAGACTGATGCGCGAAAAATAGGAGTGATCAAGCATAAACTTGTCAAATAATTCCAGTGGTCAGTTTAAATGTGTTGTTCTCTACTAATGTGTGATATCTCTCATATGTGGGATTTCTTCATTTTTTTCAATTCACACCACACCTCTGTTGTTTCAACATCATTTCCAACAGTTGATAAAGTGAGTGAATCAATGATTAATATTACAATCACTTATGATTGGTCATGTATGTGCATATAATATCAATCATTCATTTAATCATCAATAATTGATATTACTCACTTTATTAGAGTCTTACATTATTCTCTAATAAAGTGAGTTGGTCATGTCCTTAAGTCCTAGCTCAACTAACAAATACTGATATTGTTAGGTTAGATGTTATGTCCTGGGTTCGAACCTAGGACTTGTAGTTGTGTGAGTTAATTATGGTAGTATTTACCATTTTATCTAATACAAAAAAAATTGAGTTGTTCAATACCCTTAAGTGGTAACTCAATTGAAAAATGTTGATATTGTTATATTATACGTCGTGTCTCGGGTATGAACCCACCTCGCAGTTGTATAAGTTAATTATGATGGCACCAGACTTTGTGTTTGTCTCAAGTGTCACATTTATTTTGAATTGTGATGTGTTAAATTGTGTGTTTGTGTCAAGTGATTCATCTATTTTGAACTTTGACTACGTCAAATTTTGTGTTTATGTCAAACCTCTCACATGTTTAGAACTGCAACGGTGTTATATTTTGTATATGTGTCTAGTGTCTATATGTGTTTGTGTCAAGCATCCCTAAATTTGTTAATGTAAAAGAAAGAAAAACATTTAATGATTTTTTATCTTCAGAGTTGCTTCCTCACTTACCCAAAATAGGATGAAAAGCATACTAAATCGTCTCTTCTATTAGTTCCATCACACAATAATAGAAAGATCATTAGCGTCACTAAAATCTTGGCTTCACCAACAAAACAACATTACTAAATTTTGTAGTGTGAATATTGTTGTGTGATAGTTCAAAATTACCTTTTATAGCATGTTCTTAGTTGACAATATCTCATATTTTTCTATTTCATTTAATACATTGATATACAATACACCCCACTAAGATGAAAAATTAAATTTTGGTATTTCTAACCTATTGGCTATGGTATTCCTCAAAGTGGAACAAGCAACCTTCAATTGTGAAGATTCAAAAGGCATCATTGCTTTATGTGAATGAATGTCTTAAAGACACAAATTAGCGAATTGTTTGGTATTAGGAAAGACTTGTCTGCTTTCACTTTTCCAACTATGAGTACATAGGATTTACCATAAGCTAGAACATCATGATAGACAATAAGTTCTCAACATTCACCTCTAAGTTGAGTTTTGTATTTCCCAATTTTGGTTTAGCTTGAAATCTTACATGTAATTTGGTTTTTCACTTCATTTACAATTCTGAATCAGACACAAACTACTGAATAGTATGATGAATTGTAAAGTGTCTGCATTAGTCAATAAAGACCGTGGACATTCACAAAACTTGTACTTATCATCGACATACTTTTTTGAAAATATTTGTGGAGAAACAATAGAATTGACAATAAACATTTTTTCTATATATTGAAAAAAAGAAAATATATTAACAATGAAAATAATGTTTAAATACATAGGCACATTGATGAACCTTAGTTGTCATAGTAACAAATGTAGTAGTAAATATCACCTCCAATTTGTACCCAAAAAACAAAAAACAAAAACAAACTATCACCTCCAAATAGCTTATGTCATGTTACAATCGCGTTAAAAATAAAGAAAGAATTCACAAAGGAAATTGAAGACAACTGTGTATGTTAATGCCATCCTGGTTATATATGATTGTGTATGAAGTCCACATTAATGACATTTCAATAAAATATAAATCCACTAGTAAAATTTAACAAATTTTTTTTTTCTATCGGAAGGCCCAAGCATCAGTTTGCATTTGAGGCCTTTATCATATTCCAAATGCACTAGAAAGGCCTAACAAATTTTTTTCCTAGTGAAAGACCTTAACATATATATCATATGTTGCATTTCCATCCAAGAATATATATTCCAGCCGACTTTTTTTTACCATATGATGCATTTAAGTTCAAATATAAGTTTTGAAAGATGAAAAAGGCCTTAAATGCAAACCGATGCTTAGGCCTTTCAATCTCAATGTTTGATAATGATTTTTAGAACACCTTGAGAAGTAGATATGAAAATAGACTAAACTATTTGATAATATTGCTATCCGCATCCCCTTTTTACTACTCACACTCTTTAATTTTTTTATAAAATCAAAATACACAAAATGTCTTTATCTATTAATAATATTATTAACTCATACGTAAATTCAATTTATGTGTACTTACATGAACTCCATTTACATACGACTCATTTACATAAATAAGATCACGTATACGTGAACTGAGTTTACGTACGTGAAATGAGTTCACGAATGTGTACGTAAATTGAGTTAATGAATGTGTACGTGATATTCACGTATTGCATGTAAATTCTTAAACTTCATTGAATACCATAGCCGACTTAAAGGTAAATTCACTAAAGCAAGTGTCTCGAAGATTCATCTTTAACAAAATTTATATCATTAATTTTCATAACACATTTTTTTATCAATAAATCTCTCAAAATTGTATCAACTAGTAATCACCAAGAGAAATGATTAATTGTTTTGATAAATTTATTTATATCCCTTTTGCGATTCAATAAAAGTTTCAGCTCTTTTTTTTATTTTTGTAATTTTAAATAGTATGATTCATATTTTCAAGCTTACATTTATATATTATATATTATTTATTAAATTAATATATTTAATATCGTATGATATTTCTTTTACAAGTAATAATAATGTTCATTGATTTTAATATTTGTTGAGATAATATTAAATTTATATAAGATTTTATCGGTTGTAGTTTTTTAAGAATATTAGGATGTGAGGCTTTTTTATTAAATAAAAAAAATTTGAGCCCTTTTTTATTATATTTTTTTTAGGGAGGACTACTGCACTTGATTTAACATCTAAGGAAACTCAATTCACTTACAGAACTCAATTCACGTACAATTCAATTTACTTACACCTACGTGAACTTAATTCACGTACACATACGTAAACTTGATTCTAAGTTCACGTACACCTAGTTCACGTAAATGTGCGTGAATTCAATTCACGTATACGTGATCTCAATTACGTAAACAAGACGTACGTAAATTGAGTTCACGTAGGTACACATAAAATGAGTTTACGTAAACGTACGTGAATTGAGTTCATGTACGCGTTCGTGAATTGAGTTCACGTAAGAGTTACAAATGTTATAAATAGGTAAGGATATTTTAAGTATTTTGTTATTATAAAAAAAAATTGAGGGGTGTGAGGAGAAAAAATAAGAGTGTAGGTAGCAAAATTGACTATTTGATAGGTTCTTATGGTTTAGTCTAAGACAGACTCAAGTTAGACTAGTTTTTTTAAAATATACAAAATTTAGGCTTTTTATAAATTTATTTATTTAAATTAATCATATTACATTTCATAAAAAAAAATCTTTTAGATCTAACAGACCAGTCTATTTAAGTAAATATGAATATTATTATTATTATTATTATTATTATTATTATTATTATTATTATTATTATTATATTAGATTTTGAATTTTAAGTTAAATTTTAAATTTGTTAAACTTTTAGTAATTTAATTATATTATTCTACATTAATTTCTGACAAATTTAAATTCATTATAATAAAATAGAATTGAAGTGTGATATCATTTAAAGTCAAATTCTTTACAATATCAATTTAAATATAAAAAAAAAATATTTAATTTCATTTATCTATTAATTTTTTTGTCCTTTCAAAAATATGTCTGAATACTAATTAATTTTTTTAATATAAAATAAGTTTTTCAGTGATCTAATATGTTATAGTAGACTTTAATGAAAGTTGGACTCAAATCTAAAAAAAAAAAGTATATGAATTATGACAAACCTGACTTATGTCTTAAAGTTTTGACAAATCAAACTTAAGTTACAAGGTTTAACTCAAAAAGGAGCTGAGCTTCTTTAATAATAGTGGGTTTGTTAATTGACTCTTTTAAAATTAAAGGTTCATACATTGTAATTACATTATAGTGTAAATCTTTAATGAAGTTGGTGATTTCTTTGACTTTACATACTGTGTGTTTTTTCTAATCTAATTTTTTTGTTATAAATAAAAGAAAAGAAGAAGTAAAAGGACTGCATATTTTAGTTTGACTACAAATTAAAATAAAGTTAACAAAAATATATGACAAATGATACTAAAGTCATTTAGCTAACCTTCAAACTTGAAAAACTAAATCAACTATACTATAGACTTGACTGTGAAATGATTCATAAAAACTTGACTATTGAATTAATTCTTCTTATAGATTTAAGGATTAAATGTGTTTTTAGTTCCTACACAATTATGACTTTTTAAGTTTAGTCTATAAAAATATTTCACTTTTAATTTATATTTTAATTTTATAAGGATTTTTTTAAGGGATAAAATATTAAATATTTACAAAAAAATAGGAATTAAAAATGAATAATTTTTTTAGTGACTAAAAAGTTGAGAGTCTTTTTATGGAGACTACAATTAAAATTTTGAAATTTTATAAGAATTAAAAACTTATTTAATTCTAAAATTAATAATATTAATAGATAAATTAGATGATCATGTATTGTTTTTATTTTTTTTTTATTTTTTTTAAATATAAAGCTTTCCATGCTTAGAAAATCCCCATTTATGGAAATTTACAAAGAATTTAAATGCATGATAATTCAAAAAGTCAATATTGACCGAATAGTAAATAATACTTTAATGGGAGTTGAACGAATTTATGATGCAATGTGAATCGATCAAAGTCCAAACTTGGCCATTTACACACAAAAAAACACTACTACTATTTCAAGCAAGATACACGACTCCTCAAACGACAAACAAAAGAATACAAATATCACACAATGTCAGATTATATATTTTTGTATCCCTGTCATGTTTAAAACAATACTTCGTCCCCTTTGGAATATTAGTATTATATATATATATATAATATTTTGATGGAAGTATTAATGTAATACTCCTTTATAACAAGACATTTCTATCTCCAATCTCTAAGTAATAACAATTTTATTTTGAAGGTATATATCCAAACCAAAATCACACACAAACATGTTGACACAAATTAGTTGATATCGCCATGTTGATTACCTTTGTCAACATTGGATAAGAAAAAACAATTTCTTGTAATATTTGTCAATGAGACTAGCTAGGAACGAGTAATAAGTTGTTGGGCAGTACTCCACCTTTGCCATGCGATGTCTCTGTCTACAATTAATAGTCCAATACTCCAATATATATAAAAAGTAACTCTACATCTTGTAAAAATAACATAATTTGATATATAGACACTGAATTTAATACAAAGAGATACTTAGGGTACACGAAATAATATTCATGCAACACATTCTTGACTATAACATTCGGAGTAGTTTCGTTGCTAGTTATATTCTTGAGTCGGTTCAGTAGGGCAATGACAGGGTCCACGGGTAGTTCTATTCATTACTTTTCATTACCTCATAGGGCTCTTGCCCCGCAATTTTATTTTATTTTATTTTTTAAATTAGTAGAAAGGTTATTTTCTATTTTAATATATTTTTAAATATTTTGTTTCGAAAAGAATAATAGATGTTGCTCCGTTAATTTTTTTTTCTTTCTTTCTTTCATCTATACTCTTATATATTCATCTCTTATATCTTTATACATTTTAATTTTCTTCTTTTTACGTTAGAGAATCAAATATTTTTTATCTTAAAATTTTATAGATTATTTTCACCTATTTCACTATAAAAACTTATAATATTATAAATTATTACTTTTAAAATTTTTAAGATCAATTAAATCTTCTTATTTTCTTAATTAAGAACGGTTTAGACCTTTATTTTATATTTTTTTTGGTAAAAAATATTATACTTGTTTTCTTACCTAATAAATAATATTTTTGGATTTGCTTTTGATATGGTCGGCTCAAAGGACAAGCAGCCCCAGTTAGGGTTTTAAACTTTTAAAATTTAGATTCAAATATTGCCTTCAAAAAATTCAATTTAATTATGAATATATAATATGACAAATTAATTATAGATTTTCATTTAACTCGGTTGGTCAAGATGACGGTCATATTCATTTGAATATAGATGCATAAAAATTTAATTCTTTTTATTTTTTATAAGTCTTGTTTTTCTTTATTTATTTGAAAAACCTATTATAAAATTTACTTTATATGTCAATGAGCAATGATAACGAAAACTAGCTTAACTTAGACACTGAAACATTTACCTTGACCAAAAATGCTTTGTTCATTAAGAATTTAGATAGAATGACTCAATTTTAATTTTAAGGTGACCAAGACTAGTTAATGAGACAACTTCTACAATACTATAAAAAAAAAGAGTGTATATTGATATTATAAATATTTTAATCAGTATTTTTTTTAATTTATCCACGTGGACATTACTATATATAATATTTATTAAAGTTGACTAAATAAATAATTTTGATACATTTATCTATTCAATTTTGACTCAAATAGTTAAATAAATTATTTTTATAATTAAAATTTTAATTAAAATCATCACAAAAAATCTCATTTCAAAATAGACACAAAACATAAAATTTAAAAATTCAGTAGTGTTAAATCTAAAATATGATCAAACTCATTCATAGATGACATGTAATTCAACTATTGGTGATTTAATCTGATAATACTAAAACATGTTAATTTTTTCAAATGTATCATAGAAGTCTACGATTAATAAATAATAAGCTTAAATATACTTTTGGTCATTTATTTTTTACCAAATATTCATTTTGCTCATTTATCTTTTTTTAATTTATTTTCATCGCTTATCATTTATAAATAATATATTTTAGTTTTTTTTTCATCATAATATTTTCAAACAATTGTATGATTTCTATCATGAACTATTGAAATTTAATATTGGATCAGTTATAAAATTAAATGTATAAAGTTAACAAACACAAAATTAAATTACATATCATTTTGATAAACATAATTCATTTCAAATAGCTTATATTCTATTTCAAAGCATGATGAAGAGTTTTTTTTAAGTGCAAATATGTTATTGAGATAAATTGATATTTTTTAAAAATAATATTATATTAGACACATGTTGACAACTATTAAAAACGATTTCAATAATTATATATTGTTATAATTTTTGTTGTGATTACAAAAAAAAATTAAAATACATCACTTATAAAAATAATAACCAAAATTAATTAAAAAATATATATAAAAGACATAATAAATATTGTTAAAAAAATTATATTTAACTCTAAATAATAAAGGGCCATGCGCTTGCGACTCAAATTCATGTAATGTGCAAGTAAAGTCCTAAACTAAAAGACTTTGTAGCTTTATATATTAATAAAAAAAAAAAAAAAAAAAAAAAAAAAAAAATTTTTTTTTTTTTTTTTTTTTTTATTTAACATGTCAGCTTCAGTCGCTAGTAATGTTTCAAATTATCTGCTAGCAAAATCTGTGAAACCATTGGAAGATCATTAGCACAAATGAATAAAGTTCAAAGTATTAAAAAAACTTTGTAGCAGCAAGCAAGTTTGTCCATTTTACTAAGTTATAGTAACTACAATAATGTGTTTGAAATTTTCACAGTAAACTCAGCTGGCCCACGCTAACATTTGAACTATTCAGAAAAACAAGTTGAAGCAAAGGCAACTGTAACTATGTCAAGTCAAATATATGTAAAATCATCCCTCTCTATCAATCGTATTACTTCACTGTAAAAGTCACATGAAGCTAAAATCCAATACTCAAAACTAGAACTATTAGATGAAGTTAAAAATTATTAGACTTAATTGCAGATTTGATCCTTTTATTTTAGTTAAATAATAAAAATAACTTTTTGATTTTATTTTTTTTCAGTTTTGATCTCCAAACAGAATTTTGATCTAAAATTTGATAATGTGTCATTTTTGTAATGATGTGTCATAAAACACATGAGTTGAAACTTTTTATGTGGATTAATTATATTTTATAATTATTCTAAATTTATAAAAACATTTTTTATTTTTAAAAACACATTTTTTATTTTATTACATCATTTAATTATATAAAAAAAATGAGCTCATAAACTCTAATAATAATTTCATTCCATTCTTTTTCTCTTCGTTGGTCAATTCTTCTTCTTCTTCTTCTTCTTGAGTCGTACATTTGACGACTGCCACATCGTCATATCGATCCTTCGCAATTGTGTCGCCATCGACGACCAATTTTGCGACGAACTCCACAGGAATCTAGGTCTTCGAAATGTAACCTTACTTAGTGTTCTTATTGACAATGTTGAAGAAGTTAATCAGTTGCACTAGACGGTGAACTGCATCAATTGATCGAACGGTTGCTGAGTTCGAATCAAAACAGTTGTGATTTCTATGGAGGGTTAAGATTTATTGTGTGTGATGAGAGTAAGAAATGTATTTTATAAATTTAAAATTTTGTATCAAAATTATGTTTGAAGACCAAAATTATGAACAAATAAAACACGAGGACTATATTTTCATTATTCAATTAAAATAAGATGACGAAAACAACGACTAAATCAATTTATTATGGTAAAAAATTGTGGAATCCATCTATCTATTTATACAAATACAAACAAAGAGCCATAAAATAAGTCAGTAGGTAGTATCAAAGTGATGCCCCATTCCGAATACATTGCTCTCACCAACAAAACATTCCAAAAATTAATCAAAATAAGAGGAGAATAGAAGAGAAAGAGAAGGGGAAGGAACACCGCCATTACCTACATTGCAAATTTGCAACTGGAATTAAATCCTTTTTTTTTTTTTCATATATTATTTTTTAGATAAAATATAAATTAAAAATTGGTATATTTTGATTCCGTTAATATTAAAATAAAAAAGTTGAAATTTTAAAACATTAAAACATAAGACTTCTATTGTACATTTACAAATTAATATTTTTTATATATTAAATTAATTGATCAATAATTGAAAAATATAATTTTAATAAACTAACGTACGTTATATTTAAATTTTACACTACCAACTTTTAAGTTTTACATTTAATTTTTTTTATTATAATTTTTAATTATAAAAATAATTTATATAATTATTAAAAACTAAAATGATGAATGTGCTAAGTATTATAAATTAACATAAATAAATAAGTGAAAAATTAACTGAATTATTCATTAAACTTTTGATAATACGGCCGCACTTTTGTACTTTGTAGTACTATAAAAGTTTTCTGAAAAACATGTTTTAACGATAAAAAAGAGTATAAAAATCGTGCACCCAACTCCGCGTGTTTACTACAGTCGCTTTCACTTTCGCTTTACACGTTTACGAAATGGCCGGTGGTCTCTCTTTCTCAACTCATGAAAAATATTGTTGATTCATAAGAATCTGAATACATAAAAGATGCGTCTTGTTACACCTTTTTTATTCTCCACTCGTGTAACGTGATTCATATGGATGCTATGTTTCTTCTAAAATATAGGATAATTTAGTCTATGTTTGGTTACTGTCTGTGATCGAATTTTGTTGTTGTTTGTATTTATAAAAGTATAATTATATGTGTGATATATTTTGTATATTAGAATATCTTTTTTTGTTTTTTTTGCAAAAAATTTTATATTCAAAAAAGATTTATCAGTTGCTCGATAGAGTTAAATTCCGATTTATAACATATTTTTCTGTGATATCCTAACAACATACTTAAATCATATTCTTAAAATAAAGAATAAATGTTAAACATAGTTTAAACACAAATATAAATTATATATTTTGATAATATCTTATTTTAAACTTAAATAAAATACTCTCAACAATTTGGAGTAGTTAGAATCAATTTTAAAAGTATAATATTCGCTTTTGTAGTCATAATCAATTTTAAATGTGTAAAATTGATTTTGATAGGTTGAGTTATTCTTGAGTATAATTGATTTTGCTTTAAAAATTAATTCTAACTTGAAACTATGATTTGTAGCTTTTAAATTTAAATATGAGTTTTACAATAAAATGTATTGTTCAATTTATTTTTATGTGAATATATTCAAAGATAAATCACTTTACACTTAATTAATTTATAAAGTATAATTAATTTATTTTACAAAATTAATTTATTTAATATTAATTTTATCATTGTAGAACTAAACATGGATGTAGTGTGATTCATATGAGATACTATTTTCCAAGCGAATTTAGTAATATATCTTGATTTGGAGGGATAAATTAAACCTGAGTAGGAGTGACAATAAACCATATTATATCAAACTTTGCTTTAATTGGATCGACTTACTTAATAAAAATGAAAACTTGGCAAATGTTTTAATTAATTATTTGTTTTTTTTTTTCAAAATCTGACCTATTAAATTATTTTCTTATTAAATAATATATCTTGTGTTAATATCTATAAAAAAATATATTTTATTTATCTCTAAAAAGGTTAATAAATCAATAAAAAATGTGAATTTTGTTGAATTTATACAATGATAATATTGTTTTTTCTCATTTTTTGCAACAAACTTGATATATATATGAACAAAAATTATAAATAAAATAATAAAATACAAACGTCGAATTTATAACACAATAATTTAAGAGAGAAGAATATATATAGACGTCGGAAAGTTACAACAAATAATTATAATTCAAATTTCTAATAAAGAATATTTTATCACTGAAATATAAAAAGTTTTCTTAAAAGATTTAAAAATAAAGAATCTTTATTACAAAAATACAATAAATGGTTTATTCTAATATATATATATATATATATATATATATATATATATATATATAATATTTTATTCATATACACAAGTTGGTCACACATAATAAATTTTAAAAAAAAGTTGAGCTTTTTTGTTAAATAATTTTATAATAATTTCATAATTAAATTAAAAAACAGTTTAGCCTGTACGGTACGTGTGTCTATGAGAAAAATAAAACGAAATGGAAAATACAGTTATAAATAAAAACATACCTAGGTATGTGGACGTATGACAAAAAAAAAACACGAAATTTGGAAAACTAACTCAAGAAAATGAAGAAAAAAAACAAGAGGAGCAATAAACAATATTAAAATACGTACTAGTACTATACTATCTAATCTAATATATTGACTAGGATTAATATTCTGCAACTGGCGGCCATTTTCTGAAGGTCAAAGCCTCGTTCATGTACACACTGCATTAAACAAAAATGAATTTTATAGACAAAATAATATGATATCCATCAAATCACCATATTATATTATTTTAGTAGACAAAGCCCAAAAAAGATGATACGCATATTTATAAATTCGAAATATGTACTATTAATTTATTATAGATCTGATCGTACGCGTAAGGCTCGTTAAAATTAACCTGTGAATTTTTACTAGAGCTAGTTTTGATTACAAATAGCTTATAGTTTTATATATAGTTCAGTGCAACTTAGAGCGCAAGTAAGATATATATAGCGAGTAATATATACGTACTAATTTGGACCTGATCGAGTTCAATACCACCAATAAAGTGGAGATAAATGTTAATTAAGGAATTTTTTTCAGTACATAAGGTGCAATTTGACTTGAACGTTTCTTTATTATCATTAATTCAATGTTCAAAGTACTATTTTAATTAAAACAAATACTTTCGAATCAAACATTTTGGACCATTGAACTATTGAAACTTGAAGTGATCAACATACCTTTTACTTTAGCTCTTAAAAATATCAATTAAAGATATATATACTATATAGTATATTTTGGAACAAATGTATGCCAATTCCAAGTACTTCTCCATATATATAATTTGAGGGAAAAGAATTCGATTTATAGAGATTAAATGAGACAATTATTTCATGCAAGCAACTTAACAAAAACACAAGAAAAATGAATATGATCGTTTCAAAATTCAACTAAAATTTGTTTTCCTTTGTTCATGTTCAATCAACATTATTATATTACCACGTACTCATATGAATTGTTCCTCCAAGTATAATTCAATAGTTGAATTGAGACATTAAATTAAAGTTTTATATCAAAGGTTCAAAATTCAATCTCAAGCCACTAAAAATTCCTCCCCTAACTAAATATTCATCTAAAAAAATGATAATAATACATTTTTATACTTTTAAGGGACTACATGCATGTTTTGTTGTTGTTGATGAAAACGACGTTAATATTTTTAAATTTTACACTACAATCAATACAATATTTATTAGGCTAAATTACATTTGTGGTCCCTTAACTTAATTTTAGACAACGTTTTAGTCATTTATTTTTATTTTTTTTCCGATTTAGTCTTTTATTTTAATTTTAAATGACAATTTGATATTTTATGTTTTAAAATTTCAACAACGTTATCCTTTTTTAAACAAAAATTCAATCGAAACTCATAAAATTAATTATATTCTTCAATATAATACAAATTTCATCAAATTCGTAACACAAATCTTTAAATAAACTCATATTTTCATACTTTATTTGATATTATTAGGAGTAAAGGACTAAATCGGGAAAAAAAGAAGATAAGAGACTAAAACGTTACTTGAAATTAAGTTAAGGGACCACAAATGTAATTTAGCCTATTTATTAAGATCGTCTATCTATATATAATTGTCGTAATATATATCAACCGTAATTTTTATTAACTGCCATAAAATATATCAATTCTATTTTTTATTTTTTTTATCTTAATTTTTTTTTTATCATAATTAATTAAATTTTTGAATTAAATTTTAAGTACATATCAACCATAATTTTAAAGAAATACTTTTGCATAATCGCATGTCCATTTCAACAACCGTAATGAGTGAGCAAATTATAATACACTCCGATAAACATATTTCATTATGCCATGACCTCAATATGACTATTTAGATTTCCAAACAAAATAAAATAAAATAAAATGGCAGACCGTACACGAAATTGACAAAAAACAAATTTTCCCAGAAGCAAAAGTAGTTGGGTAATATTTCAAAATAATTAATATCAAACACTGCATATTTCCAAACTCGAATACAACCAATATTTTATGGCACTTTGTTCCCCGGCTGTGTGGAATAAAAACCAGTCAATTCAGGCTAAAACTGAGTGGTACCGTTTCGTATTGGTTACAGACCTTTGTGGAACATGACTCATGTGTTTCACATCCATTTCACTTTTGGATGAAAGCCTAGCTAATGACTTCAATTTTTTTTTCATATATCATGCTTTTTCTTGTTTCACAAAAAAAAAAAATTAGCATAAATAATTTTTTTCTCAAACTAATAATAAGATATTAGTCCAAAAAAAAAATAAAAATAGCAAGACATAACTTAATATTTTCATAATTATTTATCTAGTAAAATGTCATTGATATATATATAATAAAAATTCGTTAAAAGTAGGTAAATTCTTTAGTATCCATAAGAAAAAGTTATCCTTTTTTAAACAAAAATTCAATCGAAACTCATAAAATTAATTATATTCTTCAATATAATACAAATTTCATCAAATTCGTAACACAAATCTTTAAATAAACTCATATTTTCATACTTTATTTGATATTATTAGGAGTAAAGGACTAAATCGGGAAAAAAAGAAGATAAGAGACTAAAACGTTACTTGAAATTAAGTTAAGGGACCACAAATGTAATTTAGCCTATTTATTAAGATCGTCTATCTATATATAATTGTCGTAATATATATCAACCGTAATTTTTATTAACTGCCATAAAATATATCAATTCTATTTTTTATTTTTTTTATCTTAATTTTTTTTTTATCATAATTAATTAAATTTTTGAATTAAATTTTAAGTACATATCAACCATAATTTTAAAGAAATACTTTTGCATAATCGCATGTCCATTTCAACAACCGTAATGAGTGAGCAAATTATAATACACTCCGATAAACATATTTCATTATGCCATGACCTCAATATGACTATTTAGATTTCCAAACAAAATAAAATAAAATAAAATGGCAGACCGTACACGAAATTGACAAAAAACAAATTTTCCCAGAAGCAAAAGTAGTTGGGTAATATTTCAAAATAATTAATATCAAACACTGCATATTTCCAAACTCGAATACAACCAATATTTTATGGCACTTTGTTCCCCGGCTGTGTGGAATAAAAACCAGTCAATTCAGGCTAAAACTGAGTGGTACCGTTTCGTATTGGTTACAGACCTTTGTGGAACATGACTCATGTGTTTCACATCCATTTCACTTTTGGATGAAAGCCTAGCTAATGACTTCAATTTTTTTTTCATATATCATGCTTTTTCTTGTTTCACAAAAAAAAAAAATTAGCATAAATAATTTTTTTCTCAAACTAATAATAAGATATTAGTCCAAAAAAAAAATAAAAATAGCAAGACATAACTTAATATTTTCATAATTATTTATCTAGTAAAATGTCATTGATATATATATAATAAAAATTCGTTAAAAGTAGGTAAATTCTTTAGTATCCATAAGAAAAAGTGGATCCTAGTACATTTGCAAAATCAATTCAAATTTAAATATTTATTAAAAAATAATTAAATATAAAAATTGACAAACAACTTTAAATAATAAATAGTTAAATATCATTAAAGCATGAGAGTGTTCACAAAAATTATTCTTCTACATGCAAAACAATCAAAATCAAAATGATTATATGTATTTTGTTAATTAAGTAGTTTAACCACAAAAATCAAACACATCAACTGCAGAAGAAAAAATGGTATTGTTGGTTGAAACATGTACTTCAACATAGTAAGTATATGCATCTAATATTTTCCCATCTGACATATAGTTATGAGACAAAATTAAAGTTACCTTTAATATTGCAAGAAAGACATATACAGAAATAGCAACAGATTTAGTTTGAAAGCAATCAGAAAATAAACGAACTTAAGAACCCGTTACCCTACACGGTTCCGTATTTGTATAAGAAAAAATACACGATTCCGTATCCCTGTGTTGACTCTAGCATAAAAAAAACTATTATGTCAAAGGTCACATCACATCTCATCAAACGATATTTTATTCTTTCCGCAATATATGACGAAAAAAATAGCAAAAATAATTAAAATTGCAACAACCAAAAACTCCTCTCTTTAAATACACACCTCAATCCATTTCCTTTTAGATTAGTCGGTTAGCTAGCGGGACACAACAGCACAACCCAACACATTCACACAAACCATTGACGCTGTCTGTCTCTCTCTTTAATTTCACCACCATGATGCAGATCACTTCCACTTTACCGCCACACATCTTCCAAACTACACGCGCCACTTTTACTTGTCGCGCCTCACCTTTTAACCCTTCTACTATTAACACCACCCGATTACACCTCTCCAACCTTGATAAACTCCTCCGTAAACAATCACCACCTCAACAACCAACAATCACTCAAAACACCGACCAACCAATTGAAAAGAAACCAAAGAACATTCTAGAAGGACTCGACTTATCAAAGATATGGTCGGATATGAAAACAACGGAGGAAATGTCGCCGCGCCACCTCAATAACCTCCAGCGCCTCCTCTCCAAGACGGCGGAGTATTCTCCCCGGAACACGCTCGGAAGCCGATGGAGAGAATACCACGGCTGCAATAATTGGAATGGAATGTTGGACCCTCTCGACGAGAATCTCCGGCGAGAGGTAGTTCGTTACGGTGAATTTGTACAAGCCGCGTATCACTGTTTTCACTCCAACCCTTCCATGTCACCGCAAGATCCACCACTACCACGCCACGTGTCACTTCCTGATAAATCTTATAGAGTAACTAAAAGCCTATATGCCACGTCATCAATCGGGTTGCCTAAGTGGGTCGATGAAATCGCTCCGGATCTCGGGTGGATGACCCAACGATCCAGTTGGATCGGATACATCGCGGTTTGTGACGACAAAAGAGAGATATCGCGTTTGGGAAGGAGAGATATTGTTATATCTCTTCGCGGAACTTCCACGTGTCTTGAATGGGCTGAAAATATGAGGGCCCAATTAATTGAAATAGAAGCCCAACAAGGAAAGCCTAAAGTTGAGTGTGGGTTTCTTAGCTTATATAAAACAAAAGGAACTCAAGTTCCGAGCTTAGCTGAGTCGGTGATCGAAGAAGTGAAGCGGCTCATGGAAGTTTACGAAGGTGAAACACTTAGCATAACGGTAACAGGTCATAGCCTCGGCGCGGCGCTGGCTTTATTGGTAGCTGATGACGTTAGTACTTGTAGTCCAAACGTGCCACCCGTGGCCGTTTTTTCCTTTGGTGGACCCAAAGTTGGTAACAAGGCCTATGGGAACAAAATGACATCACAAAATGTGAAAGTTTTGAGAATTGTTAACTCACAAGACGTGATCACTAGAGTTCCTGGCATGTTTGTGAGCGAAGAGTTTGAACAAAAATTAAGAAGTTCAAATGTTGGTGGTGTTGTTGACATTTTGGTTGACAAAACCCCGTTGGCTTATTCGCACGTTGGAGTTGAGCTACGTGTGGATACCAAGATGTCTCCGTTTTTGAAGCCGGATGCTGACATGGCATGTTGTCATGACTTGGAAGCTTACCTACATTTGGTGGATGGCTTTTTGGCTTCTAATTGTCCTTTTAGAGCTAATGCCAAAAGAAGCTTGGCTAGGTTAATGCAGGATCAAAGTTCTAACGTAAAGAAATTGTATACTAGTAAGGCTAAATCAATGAGTGTGAATATTGAAAGACAACGATCTTTCTCGATCTCTGGTTGTTTGCCTAGTCCTTCATAAATATTGAATATGAACATGGATAAGGTGGTTTTGTATAGAGTAAATATCTAATTTAATTCTATCAATTTAGTCTCTCATTTTACCAATATTTATTAAAATACTGAGTACTTCGCTCATATTTTAATTATATCTTATAAAGTGGCGATACGTCAAGTTAAGTGACATGTTGACACACAAGTCTTAGTACACATAAACAAAAGTTATGTATTAAATTAATGTCGAGTTTTATTTTTAATATGAAAATCTTCAATATCTATTTGTGATTTGTCTTCTTTTTCTTTTTTACCTCTACAACCTTTAAAATTTCTCATATCTCAAATTGAAAGTTTGTGTTATTGAAAAAAACAAACATAGAGAAATTAAAGAAACATAATGATATAATGAATAAACTCTAAAACTAGAGGGAAAAATCAAGATCTTTGACTAATGACAATACACGAATAATATTACGTGAAAAAATATATAACATACAGATTTCACTCAAATACGTAGGCCCTCGTACACCACACTTTCTAAAGTAAATAGATAAAATACATCTAACAACTCTGAAACACAATAGTATAAGAGAGAAAAAAATCACGTACAAATTTAAAATATTTTTTGACTAATAGATCTTGCAAATATGAACTAACCCCATAGATAAATCTTTAACCTCCTACAATACTAAGAAATGTGGGACATTTTCCAAGATAAATTAATTTCAATCAAACCTAGTAGTTTGCATCCTAATTGAAATTGATAAATCTTTTGTTTCTATTAATTGTCCATAACATAACAATATAGTTCAAAAAAATTATCATAGTCCACCATAATGAGTATACTTAACATAACATATTAAGAATTCAATTTTTTTTGGACAAAACCAAATATCTGATACCACTTGTTGGGAAAAAAAAATCGAGAGATAAAGAAACATAATCAAACACAAAATATAACGTAAAAACTTTAAAATTAGAGGGAAAAAAACATAAAATTGTCTAATGACAATCAAATAGCAACGTTATATAAAAATGTTTACAACATGCAAACTTCTCTCAAACACTCTGTCGTCCCTGATACACCCACAATATTCAAAACAACTACATGAATTACATCTCATAATTTTCAAACATAAGAATATATATAAGAGAAAAGAATTACTCACAGACAAACTTAAAATATAATATATTTGAACTGATTCATTTTGTAAAGAAAAACTATAACCATGCTTATTGCCTTGAGCTTTTTTTGTTTGTTTACAATACTAAATAATGGGAGACATTTTCCAAGCAAAGTCAATTTCAATCAAACTCAACATATGCAAAAGGCTATATACCTTCAAATTTCACAGTTTTTCGCTCTTATACACTATCTGGCTTTGATTCCTCTTTGGAAAAGAAGAGAGGAAGAAGACAACCTAAAGTAGATAATAGAAATTTTCAAATAAATTAAAAATATAGCTTCCTATCAAGATTTGTATGTCAACGTGTGTCACTTAATTAATGTGTCACACCACCACTTAACAATTTGAAATTAACGAAATAAATAACTCGATCAAATATTTTGATAAGTGAATAACTAATCTAAATATTATAGATAGAATGAGGAATTAAGTAAATAAAGAGTAGCCTAATTTGACAAACAAAGTTGTGGTATTTACTCGTGATCTATAGGCCATGTGTTGTGCATGTCTTTTCTCTTTATAGTTTTCTGCTAACTTTATCGTGCGAATCCGTGTCTCATTGTCTCGAGTCTCGACAACATATTGGCACATGATATATAGTATATTGTTCAAAAAGTAGCTTAAACAAAAATGAAAATAATTGTGATTTGCGTGGCCTTGAGTTATTTCCATATTTTACAAACAACTACGCGTTTGTGTGATTATTATTACGCATCATCTTCATGTACAAAACATACTACCAACAAATCGATATTTAAAAATTAAAATGTGAACGCGACTGAATATGAATGAATTCTATAAATTAATGCGCATCATCTTCAGTCACGAACGAAGAAGTAAGAACCAACATAACGATGTTAAAAAATTAAATGAACGTTGACTCTACAATAAAATTAAAAAATAGTTTTATTCAAAGATTATTCAAACTACGTTTATATTTATATTCGTCATTTTTTGGAATGAGTTTTGTCAAATGGGATACGAGAGACGCATAGAGTTTCTATATGCTTGTTATAATTTCAAAATATTAGAGAAACATTCAAGTCTCGTATATCATAAAAATAAAATCAGAAATGAGTTTATAAAGAATTAGATCTATTATCACATATCGGTTTTTAAAGTCTATATTGATCGGATCATTCACCATTATCCACCCTCAAGGATGAAGCAAGACTAATTGGTAGCAGAAGCCAAAAAATTAAAGTAAAAAAAAACGTATGAAAGATAGAGGGAATTGGAGACCCATTTACTACTCCCTTTCGTTTATCTTGTTTTCTTTCCTCATATATATTTTATTTGATTGATATGAAAAATCAACTTTCAAATATGATAACATTTGAAATTATTTAAATAAATACTCATTTCGTCTCATAATGAGTATCACTTAATTAAAAAATTTATCTCAAAATAAATATTACTTACAATAATTTTCAATATAATATTAATTAATTTTTTTCTATACTACCTAATGATTATTATATATACAACTTACAAAATATTATTATACTTTATATTAATAATAGTGAATTTTTTTTCAATAATTTAGATGGGTAGTTTGGTAAAATAACTTCTCATTTTCTTCTAATTATTATAATTTTTAATATGTCCAAAATTTTTTAAGACATTAATTATGACACGAATGAAATAAAATATATCGCTGAATTCTAGCAATATATCTATATATATATATATATATATATATATATATATATATATATTATGTAAACTATTTTTTAAACAAAATTTATTCAAATTATTAAATAACAATTGATTTTTTATAATATAATAAAATGATTGTGATTTTGAGTTAAATATATTTGTAATTCCTATAAAATTAGGATATTTTAAGTGTAGTCTCTATTTTTTATTTATTTCTAGTCTCTATTATAATTTTATAGGGACTAAAAGTATATATATTTTTTAAATAAAAAAAAAAGAAATAAATAATTCAAAATAGAGACTAAAGTAAATAAAAAAAATTATTGACTAAAATATTAAGATTATTTCATAAAAACTAAAATAAAATTTTAAAATTTTATAAAGACTAATTTTTTTTAATTATTAAAATTATATTTTCTTTTTATTATAAATTCAATTTTTAAGATTAAAATATATACTTCAAAATGATTATCACGGTACCGTAGTAAGTAACCACAAATAAACTTGGATGGGATGACTTTTGTTTGCAACTTGAAATAATCGTTTTCCATCATTAATTTCATCTTTTGTATTGTTTGTTAAACATCCCTTCTTCTTTTCATATATAGTAGTAATTGATGCTTGATTAAATCTTTTTGTGATTGATCATGATAACATTGATTGAATATAAATTTGAATTTTTAATTAGGAAGCTGAGTTTGAAATTTATGTATTCGTTGAGTTATCACATGCAAGATTTATTATTAAGGATTATAGGATCCATAATTCGGAATTGAAGAATTTTTACCAAGGAAATAGGGATTGTCTATTTTTTGTGAATTTGAGTATAAATTGCACAGCACACTACTTTTATAATTTTTAAAATTTTTCAAAAAATAAAATAAAATAAAAAATAAAAAAAACTAATTCAACTAAGCCACAGTTGTTTGTAAAGCAATCGTGTCAAACCATTTCGTGACACCAACACTCACGGGAACAAACCAAAGTAGTGTGAAATTAAATAATTATATAGTAAGATTTTATTTATGTTTTGATTGAATTTTAAATTACTATAAAGTTAAATTCCTCTAAATACATGAGGATTAAAAGATAAATCTAAGTCTGAATTTTTACTTTTATAAGAGGAAAAAAGGACAAGTAGCAAAAAAAAAAACACCTTAGAAAAGACAATCCTAAAAAATCCACAAGAAGAATAAAAGAGTAAACATTTATTTACTATCTAAAAATGACATGCAATGATATAATAGTATTTAAAAGAAATAATTTAAAAAAAAAATATTTGAATCAATACTTCGTTAGATTTTGAAGAACTCTACCTCTAACTTTATCTTTAATCAATCAAAGTTTGATATCATATTAAATTTTTATATTAAATTTAACTTATTCTCACAAAACGACTTTATAATTTTTCTCACTTTATAAAATATTATAGAATTATATTTCTTATCAACATGGAATTTGAATTTCTTTCAATAATAAAAGCATTGTTATACCCACCATGAACACTAATATTTGACCAACTAGATAACATGAAGAGAACCTAAGCAACAAAATCCAATTAAATTGGTCCATTATTATATTCTATGTTCAAATCTAAAATAAACCAAATCAATCAAATTCTTTTAATTAAATTTTACATCCTTCAAAATGATAATTCAAGACCTAAATCAAACCATTATATTTTATTATATTATTCATTTTATTTTACAATAATTAGTAGTGTCAAGATTGATCCTAAAAATAAGAGAAATAATTAAGAAAAATATTAAATTTAAAATTGATATTATGAAAAATATTATCCAATTAACACAATCAATTTTCACTTAATCATAACTAACTTTTAATTATCTTAAACTAACTCTAAAACATATTTAACTATAGCTAACATATACTTTTAGTCATTATATATTTATTTATTTTATTATAATTTATGTTTTTTTTAAAAGATAAAAGGAATAATAATATATTATAGGCTAAATTATATTCGTGGTCCCTTAACTTAATTCCAGGTAACGTTTTAGTCCTTTATCTTTTTTTTTCCCGATTTAGTCCTTTATTCCTAACAATATCAAATAAAGTATAAAAATATGAGTTTATTTGAAGATTTGCGTTACGAATTTGATGAAATTTGTATTATATTGAAGAATATAATTAATTTTATGAGTTTTGATAGAATTTTTTTTTGAATTTTTGTATAAAAAAGGATAACATGGTTGAAATTTTAAAACATAAAATATCAAATTGTTACTTTAAATTTAAATAAATGATCAAGTCGAAAAAAAAAAGGATAAAAGACTAAAACGTTACCTAAAACTAAGTTAAGGGTCACAGATATAATTTAGCCTATATTATATAATGAGTAACTACTACCAACACAAGACGTGCAAGGAGGGGAGGGGACAGAGAACAAATACAAGCTGTCCATATTATTTATTACCAAGAGAAGTATGAGCATTCCAAACACTCATTATAAGTCCTCTCTTTCTTTTCCCAAACCAATTCCCAGTAACCTCAAAAACAGAAGGCCAACCTGTTGCTTGAAACAACCCAGCAATCATTTGCATTGTTAAATAAAACCAAAACCCGTGAACGTTCGGGAAGAAATATTAATACATGTATTGTTTGCGACTCTTGCGGAAGAAGAAATTAAACTATTTATCAACTTCGTGCTTTTTTACAGCAACAAAACACCAAAGCCACCATGATTCTTTTTATTCCAATCATCACGACCATAACAATGTCATTGCTTCCAACAAGGTCATCGCCAATTATGTTCGATCCGGTGACGTGGATTCTGCTCTCCGTGTGTTTGAGAAAATGACAGTTAAATCCACTATTACCTGGAACTCTATGCTCGCTGCATTTGCAAAGAAACATGGAAATTTTGAACATGCTCGCCAACTGTTTGATAAAATTCCTGAACCAAATGCTGTTTCATATAACATCATGTTGGCGTGTCATTGGCATCATTTTGGCATCCATAATGCCCGTGGTTTCTTTGACCGTATGCCTGTTAAGGATATAGCGTCGTGGAACACTATGATTTCGGGTTATGCTCAAGTTGGGATGATGGATGAGGCGCGAAGGTTGTTTGTGGAAATGCCGGAGAAAAATTGTGTCACATGGAGTGCGATGGTGTCTGGATATGTGGCTTGTGGGAATTTAGATGCTGCCGTGGAGTGTTTTTATGCTGCTCCTATGAGAAGTGTGATTACATGGACTGCCATGATCACTGGATACATGAAGTTCGCAAGGGTTGAATCGGCGGAAAGATTGTTTCGGGAAATGTGTTTGAAGACTTTGGTAACGTGGAATGCTATGATTGCTGGGTATGTTGATAATGGTAGAGCAGAGGACGGGTTAAAGCTTTTCAAGATAATGTTGGAAATTGGGATTAAGCCTAATGCTTTGAGCTTGACTAGTGTGCTGTTGGGTTGTAGTGATTTATCAGCTTTGCAGTTGGGTAAACAAATTCATCAATTAATTTATAAATGTCCATTGAGTAGAGATACAACTGCAGTAACTTCGTTGATTAGCATGTATTCTAAGTGCGGGGATCTTAAGGATGCGTGGAAATTATTTGTTCAGATTCCACGGAAAGATATTGTAACCTGGAATGCAATGATTTCTGGCTATGCTCAACATGGAGCTGGTGAAAAGGCTCTTCATTTGTTTGATGAGATGAAAAATGAAGACATGAAGCCAGATTGGATTACTTTTGTTGCAGTTTTATTAGCTTGTAACCATGCAGGACTTGTAGATCTTGGGGTTAAATACTTTAACTCAATGGTAAAGGATTTTGCTATTAAAACTAGGCCAGAGCACTATGCATGCATGGTTGATCTTCTTGGTCGAGCTGGTAGGTTATCTGAGGCTGTAGATATGATCAAAAGTATGCCTTTTAAGCCTCATCCGGCTATATTTGGGACACTTCTGGGTGCTTGTAGGATCCATAAAAACTTGCAGTTGGCTGAGTTTGCTGCCAAGAATCTGCTTGAGCTTGATCCAACTAGTGCTACTGGTTATGTTCAATTGGCTAATGTTTATGCAGCACAAAGCAAATGGGAACATGTTGCTAGAATCCGAAGATCAATGAAAGAAAATAACGTTGTGAAGTCCCCTGGATATAGTTGGATTGAAATCAACAATGTTGTGCATGAGTTTAGGTCAAGTGACAGATTACATCCCGAATTGACTTCTATACATGAAAAACTAAATAAATTGGAGAAGAAAATGAAGTTGGCAGGCTATGTTCCAGATCTTGAATTTGCATTGCATGATGTGGGAGAGGAGTTGAAAGAACAGCTTCTTTTATGGCATAGTGAGAAACTGGCAATTGCTTTTGGACTTTTGAAGGTACCATTAGGTGTTCCAATTCGGGTGTTTAAAAATTTGAGGGTTTGTGGAGATTGCCACTCTGCAATCAAGTACATCTCAGCTATAGAAGAAAGAGAAATAATTGTTAGGGATACCACAAGGTTTCATCATTTCAAGGATGGGTTATGCTCCTGTAGCGATTATTGGTAAGCGTGACGGTCTGCAGCCACTACAATGGTATTGAATTTTAAGAGTATGCGTTATTGCAAGATAAATGATGTCATGCTCTTCACCTTGAAGTCGATTTGGTATCAGTTATTCATAACAAGAACACCACAAGCTTCATTGCTCCAGCATCACGTTAAATTTCCTGTTGTGTTAATTGGCTGTGATGCTGAAATTAACTCTTAAAGTAGTTAGCTGCCTTTTGGAGAGTTTGAGGTTCGCCTGGACAGACCATGAGCAAGAGAACGCAATTGATTGCTGCTCGTTGGCACTCCGTGAAAAAATGCATGCCCGTATGCAGCATCAAGAAAAGAAAAACGATTAATTTATCCTCCAAAATCAACAGGCTACATGGGTTGTGGTGGATTTCAACAAAGGCCACCTGAAAAACGACTCAGAGGACAGTTGCGGATCTAAATCATGGAGTTGGGACTTTGGAGCATCAATTGCTTACCGTATGTTTTTCAGTCACTTGTGCAAGTTGAATTGGGGATTCAATATTAACCGGGAATTTTATTTAAATAAATTATTTAATTTTTTGAAACTTATATTTCTATATAAGACTATTCATAGATTGCTACCAGTACCAACACACCAGATTTGGGTCGAAATTGCTTAACCCCGTGAAATTGAAGTTTGCAACACAACGAAATTCTACAATAATGAGTTAAAAACTATGAATCAGAACGCAGGCATGTATACCATCTTGCAGCGAGACCTTGCTCAGGAAACCTCTTAAGTTTTCTACGGCAAAAAAATATGGTCAACCAAGAAAGCAAACGAAACTGAAATAATAAATGAAACTTCTCAGAAATAAAAATTCAGTTTTCTATATATTTTATTTCATAGACTTACAAGAGTGGACGCAATTGAACTACATTTAACTCCTACAGAGAAAATGATCGATTCCGGGAATAGGCTATTGCGTAAGGTAAAATGTGCTTGGAGACAAAGAACAAAGGCAAATACTGCTTTTCAACAATATTCCTAATTTTGTACATATTGTTTTTAATCAAATACATTGAAAAGAATTGAAGTTTTAACAAGGAGCTGAACGATAAAGAGTAAATCATGACGAACAATCTTCATATGAAAGCATTATGTGAAAACTAGTTTAGATGCCACAGAGACACATATGAACGTCTAAGACCATGAATACTTAGTCTCTAAGTCGAGCAGCAACCAGACTTTTGGTTCATTGGCTGTCCTCGAATTTGGACTGTTGGAGGCCTGGCATTGTTCGCTGGTTGACTTGCCATTCTGTGGAAAAATTTGCCAGGGACAAGAAAATTAGGTCAATCATCAAGGTAGATTTGTTAATCAGTACCTATTGACTAAACAAAGTTCTTTGATCTACACAAACTAAAAAAAAAAAAGCTCTACAATTGTCCCATCCTAAAAAATTTCACGACATTACATACAGATATTGCATACCTGTTTTTAATTTCAGCAGCCATGGCCATGAAAGCCTGTTCCACGTTGGTGGCATTTTTAGCACTAGTTTCCATGAAAGGAATTCCAATTTCATCTGCAAATGCCTGGAAAAACACAAAGCACAAACATCAATGATTAGATAAAAGGAAGGATTCAAAAAATGTTGGTGGGAGTGGGACATGTATATGAAACAAAAATCAACAAATTGAGAATTTGAGAATCACCTTTGCTGTTTCAGAGGACACAACTTTATTTGCCGCGAGATCACACTTGTTTCCAACTAGAAGCTTGTTTACATTTTCACTTGCATAACGGTCAATTTCATTCAGCCACTGCTTAACATTGTTAAAGCTCTCTTGGTCAGTGACATCATAAACAACCTGCAAAGAAGAAAATAAAAAAGATTACGCCATTGTTTCCCAAGATAGCATAAAAAGGAAATTACTAAGGAAGGGCCAGTTTAAAAAGACTCACAATTATGCCATGAGCCCCACGATAGTAGCTGCTAGTGATAGTCCGGAAACGTTCTTGACCAGCAGTGTCCCACTATACAGTAAAAAGATGCAGAAAATTCTGTCAACAATTGCAGAGTACAGTAAAGCAACAAATCCAAATAACACTGCTAAAATGAACCAAGAAAACAATTGGTAACTGGAAAGACTTGGAATGTACCACTTAGCAAGTGAACATATAATGGTTACCAATAAAAGAAACGGAAAGATATCCTTGGATACATGGGAAATAAAATTCTCTTGGATTGATTTTTCAAAGGCAAGTTCAAATTGATTTTTGTACATCTAATTGAGACAATTTCTAAAATGTAATTTAGGTGCAGATAACAAAAACAACTGCTTGTGACAAATAGCCCTCTCACAGTCTCACTGTGCGTGTAAAACCCCGTTCAAAACCAAAAACAACTTGTTCAATATTCAAATAACAGTAACTTTTTCAGTGACTTACAATTTGAAGTTTAATGGTCTTCCCGTCTTGCTCAACAGTGCGAATTTTCTATAGAAGGAAGCGTGATAAGTAATTAGTCAATATTTGTGTTGAAAATAACATGGAAGTAAGGTTAAGTGGTGGGTATGGAATGCTTACAAAGTCCACTCCAATTGTACTGATATAGCTGTCAAGGTATGAATCATCCTGTTTCACAGAAAAATTAATAGTAAGAAGTGTAACCTCTACTTCTTAAAATATAATTCAAGGTAAAAGCTATTTGTTTGACATTGCATCCGTCACCAACGGGTGAGAGCCGTTTTATGTGATAAGGAGGAGTAAATCTTGCCATTGGATCTAACAATGAATTGATATGAATAAAGCTGTGTGACTATGTGAAATGATGATGTGACTAATAAAACCTTTTAATCTTGAGCATATATGGATATGGTCAAGATTTACTCTTTTCACTCTCATGCAAATAGCCCTCTCACAGTCTCATTGTGTGTAACACCTCACACACGCACAAACATATTTTCAATGCCTAAAATATATCCAAAATTCCAAATTTTCAACTTTGTATGGTAATTGAATTGTGAGAATATTCAACTTCATTTTTCATTAATTGGAAAAATGTGACCAATGACCACAAAGCAATTGTCTCAAGAATTAAAAAAAAAGGACAGAGGCTCAGAACTTACAGCAAACCTCAGGAGGAGACATGACTTGCCCACACCAGAATCTCCAATCAACAAAAGCTTGAACAAATAGTCACTGAAAATAACATATAGATGCTCCAATCAAAGATATGATAATATCAATGAATGTATCTCCTTTTTCAAAAGATAATGGCCAGAACAAAGTGGGTGAGTATGATATGGTCCAAATGAGTTTTAGTCTACAACGGACTAACTTCTAATAACCATTGATATATTTTAATATAATGAAGAGTTATAATTATTTATAGGCAAATGTTAACAAGTTCCCTAAGGGCACTTGCTAAAGAAATAAATGTATAAATATTGTATTGGAAGTAGTGTACTCAATTCCTTAGAAGTTTAAAAATTGTTATTTCCAATACAAAACTTTTACTTTTTTAATTTATTAACAAGTGCGAAGTGCCCCAAGGGCACATGTTAGCAAGATAACATGTTCCCTTAGGGTATTTAATTAAGGAACCAAGAATAAAAATTGTGTTTAAAATAACAATTTTTAAACTTTTAAAGAAGTGAATACACAACTTCCAAAACTATTTCTACAGTTGATTCCTTAGCATGTTCCCTTAGGGAACTTGTTAGCATTTGCCTTAATTATAATGTACATTGGAGATGAGAAGTAGATTCACGTAGACCAAAAACATAGTGCATGTGTTGGCATCACGGTGAGTTTGTCAGAGTGAGCCACTGTGATACCAAATATATACTTAATTGGATCATGCTATGCAAACCAAGTTATGTCTGAGCTAAGCAGCAAAAATCAAGCTCATGAGTGCCCCAGTAGACAGCAAAACATGACTGTCTAAAAGGTACCATGTAGGCTGCCACCTATATATAACATAATTATAATTAATTAATCCAAGATTAAAATCATGCACCGACTACCCATTCTACTTATTAAATTGTTCCGTGATCTGTATACCATGTGTTAACACAGACCCACGGAACTTCATTAGCTTTGCACAAAATAGTTTTTGTCCATTTTGGAATTCCCATAGTACAAGAGACATTTATTGATCCCACAAAAATTCAACAACTAAAAAAATACCTCTAGTAAAAATTTTAACCTATTAATTTTAGGGAGGACCACATTTTGCTTATATACATCATATTCGTAGATCTATCTATAGAATAGAACTTCAAACTTCAAAGATCCCCTTATTCACATCGGTAAATAAAGCCAAGAAAGAAACTATAACAACCCCTAGATACAATAGAATACAGTATCACTAACCACACACAAATCACAATCACCGAATAGGGGGAAAAAACCATGCGGCCCTTCCTCCAAATAAAGAATACAAACATAGCCATCAATTTTGGTGTTCTTTCAAGGTATTAATTTTAAGAAATTCACAGAGTCCTCTTAGAACTCACATTTGAGTTTATTTACTTAATGAACAATTGCACATCTCTTGCTAGATACTAACCCAACCCAATTTCTGCAGTTATATCATCACTATAAAAAAAATTATAAAATTAAATTTAAAATTACAGCCCAAAATTGGATCATAGAATCAAAGATTTAAAAGATAGCATAAACATAAGTGAACATGATGAGCAAACGGATCTATCATCTAAAGAAACGGATCTAAATCAGCGATGAAGTTTGTAGAAACACAATCCAGCATAACGTTTGGAACAAATTCACAAGCCATGCATCAGAGAAAAAGTAGAACAAAGACGAAACAACACTTCACAAAGCACCAAAATTCACAACAGTGGAATGACGAATACGGTAGATCTAAACCAGCTCGATTCAGATAAAGTAAAATAAATATTGTAACGGTTTTATTTTTGGTGGAGAATTGAAGCAGAAATGGAAAGAGCGAGGAGAGTTGGGACTTACTATTCGGGATTCATGACGGGGAGAGGTTGGTTGGAAGCGAATTGAATCGGAAAGGGATCGGAGGAAAATAGGAGAGCAAGGGTTTGGCGGCGAAGAGAGTTACCGGTATCAGAGATCGTCGGCGGAGGAATAAAATGAGAAGTTGAGAGAAGAGAGGAGATGAAAGAAGAAATCGAAGAAACGTGTGAGGGAGTGGCGTTTTAAAATGACCCGCAGGTGTCGGAGGTATATGCGAGTGGGGTGACGTATACCAACAACATCGGTGACTGCCACGTGTTCTGCACCCTCTTTCCATTTACCGAATTGGATCATTTCCTTTGCACTCTACTATCAATATCGTTATGTTTCAAAAATAAAATACTCCTTCCAAACTTCCTTCTCATTTTTTATTCTTCAAACAACAACTCGATCAATAAATTAATAGACCCATGAGAATATGAAAATACGAACTTATTTTTTTAAATTTAACTAAATAAATGATATCAGTTAGATTCTTGTGTTTCGTAAAGAAATACAAAATATTGCTTTTAATTTCAAATACTAGTCTACAAAAGATTAAATTCACTTTAAAATTTGTATTTCTTCTCTCAATTCTTATTGATATAGAGCTTTTGTAGATTTACATTGGTATAAATACAGTTGCAAACAACACTTTTTTTTTTTTAATATTTACTTTTTTATTGAATAAAGTTAATGTGGATCTCACCTAAAGTAAAGTGACGGAATTTATGTGAAATCCATTCTATAAAATAGTAAAAAATAAAATGTATATCACTTATTCATAATAAAATAAGTATTGAAAAAAAGTATTTTTAGCACTCTTCAAATACTTTTAGGCCATTTAAAATAAAAATTTTAATTTTTAATTAATTTAAGAGAATTAAATATATACACATTATTTATTTATAATTTTTTAATTATAATATTTAATAAACAATCAATCACTCTAATTCAACACTCCAAAATAATTATTAAATAAATCTATTAATAATTTTATATGATTATATTTTAATATTAAAATCATGTATAACTCCTTAAAAGAGCCTGTTTGATAAAATATCTATAAAATAGTAAAAATCAAATGTATATATATTATGTATATATATTATTTATTTATAATAAAATAAGTATTGGAAAAAAGTGTTTTTAACACTCTTCATATAGTTTTAGACCATTTAAAATAGAAAATTTAATTTTTAATTAATTTAAGGGAATTCAACGTGTATATATCTCTTATTTATAATTTTTTAATTATAATATTTAATAAACAATCAATCACTCTAATTCAACCCTCCAAAATAATTATCAAATAAATCTCATTAATAATTTTATATGATTATATTTTAATATTAAAATCATATAGAACCCGTTAAAAGAGAGTATTTGATAAAATATCTAAATAAATATGTAATTTATTTTATTCCAACGAAAGCACTTGTTTGTAGAGGTGGAAATAGATCAGGTCAACCTTTGAAAGGTCTGAGTTTAGCTACGATTAGTTTTTTTGATTTATGTCTAGCCTAAAGTCTATCATATTTTCTTTTTCGGTCTGATTTAACATTTTTAAAAGTCTGGCATGATCTGAAAGTCTATTTAAAAGTCTTATTAACATTAAAATATTTAAATATGATATTTTACATATCTATATATATTAAACAAAAAATGATTTTTCTAACGAAATGTTTTTAAAAAAATCTGAAACAAACACCATTTAAATTCTAAAAAATGATTTTTGGTTTCAAATAATAGATTTGCACTCATTATTACCTCTCAAACAAATATAGAACGACTATCGAGCGATTGCATAATTGATAGATTTTAAGATAAGAAATAATATTATTAATAAATAATAATAATAAAATAATATTAATAAATAATAAAATAACATTAATAAATAATAAAATATACATAGACCGACCTGTCAGACCTAATAGTTTTTTTATAAGTTTAAGTTTGATCTATTTAAATAAATAGACTTTAAAAATAGTCTGAACTTAGTTTTTTTATTAAATAGGCTTGGCCAGACCATAAGTAGGTCAGACCATAAGCCCCTAACGGACGGCGTAACATAATTTTATCCCTACTTATTTGGTATTTGTTCCGAACAATGGCCTACTAAACACCTCTTTTGAGCCTACCAACATGTCGAAGTTTCGTAACATTTATTCACCATCAAATAGTAATTTGACGCAAAAAATAAATTATCATTTAATTGCCATAGGTATTTATATAAATAATTTAGAGAGAAAATCCTATAAGTTATCTATAGACATTTAATTCATTTTCATCAGTTGTATAGATAGTTTATCAAATCAGCTAACTTATAAAAAAATATACTTTACTTTATCTTCTATAATTATCACATTTGTTATAAGTTGTTGATTAAATTGTCTATACAAACCTTGATTGTAATAGTCGTATTTTTTTTATATTTTTTGTCATGTAAAAATAAATATCCAAAAAACTTACTCAAAGCACATATTTTTAAAATAATATCTGAATTTTATGAAATTTTCATTAATTTTGTTTTTCTATTAGTCGTGTCACTTAATCGAATTGGTAATATGTCGTGATTTACTGTCACTCATAAAATACATTTGTTTCACCTCACCAAAAACATCATATATGCAAATGTCATGGACAAAATCGGGAGTCAAATATATACAAATAAATTATGTTTGATGGTCCGAAATTAAACAAAATCTAACTAATTTCACCCTACTTAATAATTTTGTTCTCAAATTAGGCTTCTTAATGACCATTTGATGTCTTTCTTATGACGTTGTCCATTCGGGTGAAAAACAGGTCAGGTGGATGTCACTCTCATTTGGGTTGCACTGGAGGATGTTGTGTCACTCACTCAATTTTCTTTTTCCCACTCTCGTTTAATTTGCCAATATAAAGAGGAAAAGAAAAATCAATTTAGTCATGTTCCACCTTCAAGTTATGTGTCAATCCACTTTGTTTTTTTCCAAATCTAAATCTAAACTTTAGACCCATTATCTCCATAGGGCCCCATCTATGACCATTTATTCAGCAACAAGAAAACGGATATGCACCGAAGCAAAATTTAGATTAAATCCATTATGACTTCATGAATAAAATAAACAACAATTTACACAAACATATAGATTTGATTTGAGAATCCATTAGATTTCAATAAATAGTACTCTTATGCCACTTAAGAACATGCTAACACATACAGTCCAAGGTGACAATGACATTCTCATGCAAAGAACTCTACAAGTAGAGCTCACACTTCGAAATAGTAAACATAATTTATTGAGAAAAAATTAGTACCAAATATGAAGACAATAAAAATGACTGTCTAGTGTCTTTTCACTATTCAAACATTAAGCAGAATTAGCCAAAAAACAAAAGTACAACACACGCATCATAGGCTCATAGCTATAGCATGTACCAAAAATTAATTATCTAGTTACTTCATCTTTGCATTTACAAGTCTAATTGAGGAACATTTTTCTTCTAAATATCAACAAGGTTTGAGATGGGTGGAGAGGATTTGGATTATGATCAAGATAGAAAGTTAGTTGTAAATCCTAATTAATAACCTGCTGCAGACAAAAATTGAAAACAAAGGCTCTTACAATGTGAATGTGACACGAGAAGAAAACTGTCTCAACATGCGATCCATGAATCCACATGTTTTCCCGGGGAAGTCGAATAACCATGGAAAGGAATATTGTTCCATCCCCAACCAATGGTGAGCCATGAATCCCTCTGGAACTCTCTAGAGTATGGACAAAGACAACTAAATGGATGCAATCTACTGGTTGACTTACTTATCAGCTGAGACATATATCATCATCATTGAAAATATGAACAATGAAATGGCGCAGCAAGCTAAAGTCAGCGAATACTAACAAAATCTTACAAATTTCTCATATATAATTTACAAGACACTATATTTTGATGATTCGTGATGTCCCGATCAGTGTCACCTTTCTTCATCCAGAAGCGGTTGAGATGCAGCATCTGAAAAAAATTATCCGAGTATGTCAAAAACATTACTAGGATAAGATGGATAGACAAATTACAAAGTTCAAAATTCAATGCTAGTTACTATCTATAACTCCCCGATTATAATTTGAGAAAATGAATTAGTCCAATGTAATCGCATGTGTCGGTTTGGTACTAGATTCACAGAAGAAACTAGAAAGGTAAAACAACAATGTAATTGATTATAGAACTTCTTCAAAGTTAAAAAGAAACCATATTTTTGACAGATTTAATACTTACCTCCATCATTTTGCTGTCCATTGGGCATAGTTTTACCAGTTTTCTCTGCGATTTCGGCTAAGATCAAAGGCGACAGAAGAAGACCAGCAATAAAAGCCCCCGAGATTAGCATCATGAAAACTTCATCCCATCCCCTTGTTGACAGGAACCCTGTAAGAAGAGGGCCAATGGCCGCACCAATTGATCCGGTACCGTCTATAATAGCAGTCACCGTAGCTAGAGCGCGAGAATCTCCTTTGAGAGAACTATGTGTACCCAAGTCAGCCGAGACAGCTGTAGTGATAAGTGAATAGGGTCCATTTACAAATAATCCAGTTACGATCATAAGTGCGACGTTGGCGTGCATAGAAACATTTCCATATGATCGGTACAAAAGCATTGCAGGAATTGCTGCATACATGAAGGTGGCGGCGGTTATAGCACGGGCACTGAGTTTATCAGACATGTAGCCAGCAAGTATTCCCCCAAAAATACCCCCCACATCGAACAAGGTTGATAGGTTCCCAGCAGATTTAACAGACATGTAATTCCCGCCGATTTCTGCAACATGAAAATTAAAAGATTTTATGGCAGAGAAAGGTTTATGACCGATGGAGTTTACAAAATTAGTGCAGTTTGAACAGAAAATGGTGCAGCAGATGTTTTGATTGGTTTTTTAACAGATGAAATGAACCAAACTGAACATGTTTTAGGGACGCATGGTTATCAATCCGACTGTGACTGTAACATACTAACATGTAACTATAAATATTGAAAACCATTAGCTCTTCAAGTTGGATCACATATATCAACATTTAATTTAAATTGTGATAATTTATAGAAAGCTAAAACGTTAGTAAATCAACGTGCTTCTGTAAGTTACTGATGTGTGTAACAATTTAGCACTCAGATTTTGGTTTCTGACAAAACAAATAAGCAGTGACTAAAAGCTTGGGTGATCTATAACTCCCCTAAGTTGAAGCAGAACTAGAAATGGAAAGAGCTTGCTTGAATATGACGTATTTAACCATCCCTAAAAAAATTAGTACATCCCAGCTTCCAAAATTATTCACACAACCCAAAAATTGGTCAATTATGCAGTTTCAATTAACTATCTAATAAATACAGAGTAAATCACCAATTTGGTCTCTAAAATTATAGAGTTGAACAACCTGATCCTTGAAATTATCAAAGTTTCAAAATGATGTATGGTATTGAGTATCTTTGATCATACTTGAGACCCGTTTGGATCGGCTGATTTGAGCTTATTTAGTGGCATAAGCACTTGTAAACCTATTTAGAAGAACTTATGACATATATCAATAATCTATTTGCTGCTTGTTTCCATAAGCTTTACAGGTTAGCTTATAAAAACATCTTATAACAAACTATTTGACTTTATTTTATCTTACCTTTTGTTATAAAAATAACATATAAATAAACACTTACTAGTATATGATAACTTTTTATGCTATAAACACTAAATTAACTTGTTTATACTCTCCTCCTACAATGTTGGAACTAAATTGATAACATCCTACAATTTTAGGAAGGCGATTAGGAGGTAGAAGCTAATAATATAGGTGAGAGATGATTTACCTGTCTGAGTCAAGTAAAACGGCAACCAATAGAGAAAAGTATAAGCAACAAGCTTAGCAAAGAAAAGACAAAAAGCAAAAGTAATAACACCCGGTATCATACAAGCTTCAAGTAACCCAATACTCTTCCCTCTCCCACCACTCCTTTCACCGTTATTCTCCCTCCTTCCTTCAACCACAACAACACCACCACCAACACCAACACTCTTAACCAGTTGAGCCTCTTCATCCCCATTCACAAAACAAAAGCCAACATCCTCAGGATAAGCAACCAAGAAAAAATAAACAACAAAACCACCCACCATAATCACAGCACCAAGAACAACAAAAGACCAACCCCAACCATAATCCAAAACACTAGCAGCAAGAAGGGAGCCAGTTATATTACCAACAGAAGTATGAGCATTCCAAACACCCATTATGAGTCCTCTCTTTCTTTTCCCAAACCAATTCCCAATAACCGCAACAACAGAAGGCCAACCTGTTGCTTGAAACAACCCAGCAATCATTTGCATTGTTAAATAAAACCAAAATCCGTGAACATTCCAGAAATAACCCATTCCGAAAAGACCAACGAAGATTCCACTAAAAACCATTCCCATTGTTAGGAACATACGAAGGTCGAGGGAATCACCTAAGTGACCTGCTACGTACATTCCAAGAGAGTAACAAGCTAAAAAAGCTACGTCGATTTCGCCTAATTTGGAAGTTCCTTCGGGTCCGTTGAATGGGGACCAGCCTTTGTTTTTGGTTCTTGTTGGATCGGGACAGAGGACGCTTTTGACTATTCCGGTTGGTTTTCGTGAAGCGTGGTAGCAAACGTAGGCGAGGAATGTTATTAATAGAACCGTGTAACGGTATGTTTGAAGGTTCCATTCTTTGTTTCTTAGTAGAAGAATACCGGGCGGGGTTCTTCTTCTCGTTGTTGTTGTTGTTGTAGAAGAAGAAGGCATTGGTAATTGTTAATATTAATTTCGATTAATTAGTTAATTAATTGTGGAGGTGTGATTAATGAATTAAGCTATCATGAGATTGCACAAGAATTGTAGAGTTGAAAGCTTTTTTGGGGAGAAACAAATTTGATAGATACAGAGAGAGGGAACGCGAAAATCGCGGGGGAGAGAGGCATGAGAGAGTGGAGAAAAACGTGGCAAAAACTGGTTAAATAATGGAGTGACACGTGGAATTTGTGACGGGTGGTGAGGAACTATTCGGCCGTCCCTCACCGTACACTACGCCGGTGACACCTGGATATTGTCAGATTTTTCATTCTTCAAATACCGTCAAATTTTTATTTTTACATTTTTCCATTTTTTTATCGTCGTACCACAGGATCGCAGACTAAATATTTTGAACTCACAATTTTATTTTATCTGGATGACATTTGAAATCACAATTGTACTCTCTAGATCGAAAATACTTAAACAAAAATATAGATTAATTTTATCCATTATCAATAATGGAAATTAAAATCAGAATTTCACCTTTTATTTTGATAATTAGTATCAATTTAAGAAAATCAAATATTAAATTTCACATTTAATATAATCAGATACAATACTATTGTTTCAATTTACAAAATTTAGGATCATTTAATTTCAAATGTCTATTTTCAGTTTTAAAATTATCAAGATATAATGTCAACTTTCTAATTTATATAATTTAGGAGCATATATAACTAAATGCAAAGTTTCACATCAATGATCATTGCAGCAACTATCATCTCAATTTATCAAATTTAGTAGCATCTACACTTGAATATTGAACTTGCATATGAAGTTATTGGAACACAATATCACCATGGACAGAGGCCAACAACTTATGATTGGTGTAGTTTCATATGTTTTTAACGTGGATTGATAGGAAATAATCAAAATCGAAGACAAGTGATTTGCCTCAGTTGATGAGCCAAAAGTGGGTGAACCGTAGTTTAACTCGGATTTCGATATCATAAAAGTACTAAATACGAGAATGATCTTATAACTATGATAAGAAAAGTGTGTCATTTGTTGTAAGGTGAATTAAACCATAAGATAAGTACCAGAGATGTGGAAATGGAAAACGAGACATGGTCTTCTTACTGATAAAACGTGTAGAAAGTGGTAATATTACGTACAATATTCTTAAATGATGGTCTAATATTTAAGATTTCCCAATCAATTTCAAGCCACCAAACCCCGATGGAAGGCATATGGAGTAAAGGGAAGTGTGTTAAAAAGGGCACTTTGAACCAATTGTCCATCATATTAGATCTATTTTCCAATTCATCTTTGTACTTTAGCTTTAATTGTCTCAATTAGAGGCAAACAATCACTAACTGAGAGCTTTAAAAGGATGACTATATACTTTATTGGCATTTTACCTTCATTGAATTGAAGCCAATTATGTTTGAAATATTTCACTTTGCAACATAAAAAAGATCTCCATAGTCGATTTAACTCTTAAATATGCAGTAAGATCATAAACATCTGCAAATTCTTTTAAGTATTGGTTGACTAGAACAATGGGAAATCTTAAGTGTCATAGTAGAAAATTAGTAAATCATCAACAAAACAAAGATTATTAATCACATTTTTTCTGCAATTTTTATAATAATTGTAGTTTGGATGATGTATGACTTCCTGCTTGAATTTCCTTGAGAGATACTGCATTTCTATTATGGAAAGAAAAAAAATAAAAATAAATAAGGGGCCATAAGCCCTTATTTTAATCCTCTATCAATTCAAGCAACAAATCATTATCACGAACTAAAGATTTAGCAATCAATTGAGTTGTTTTTGCTTTTTGGTCTATTGTCTATTGACGCTCATTTTCATTTATTTTTTGTTCATCCTTTGACTCAGCACGGGAACGGAAAGCAATTCAATGTCAACTTGAAACAAAATGTTTGTCTTACTCAAAAACATTTTATCTATTTTCTTCGATCCCCACTTTTTAGTTAAATAACAAGTAACCTATTAAGTTAGTTAAGAAAATTCCTCATCTTTTCCACATTTCTATAGAAAACTCCTATATACTAGAATTTTCCACTGACTACGATAAAAAGGCTTATAAATCTATAGAAAAGTCTTTAAAACTTCTTTTCTTATTAGATAAAGGAAAAAGAGAAGACGAATAAGTTATAGTAGACTTTGAGAGTACAACTACCCTTCTTATTCTCTTAAATGAAAGGTATGTTGTATTTAAATGTAGAGAAAAAAGAACAAAAAATTATAATTAGTATATTATAATATTTTTCATATTTTTAAATAAAAGACATTTAATAGATAATAAAAGATATGTTTCTCTTTTTTTATTTTTTATTTTACGTAAAAAAATGGTAAAGAAATTCAAGATATGTTTATATATATATATATATATGTATATATAAAATATCGTATTTTATTTAATTGACCAGTACAAAATATTTGTATAATGTGCGATTAATATAGCAAATTGTGATAATATTGTATTATAATTGATTTACAAAATATTATCTTTTAATCACATGTCAACGAAAACAACTATAATGTGAATAGTTTATATAGTAAACGAATATCATTATAATCAATATATAATATTTTTTTCCAAAATTTTATCTGAAAAATATTCAAAGACTTAGTACCGATTAAATACATATTTTTTTATAAATAATTGTTCAATGACAACTATTAATTATGTGTATTATTTATATAGTAAATTATAATTATTATATCATAATATTCTTTTAATTGTTCATAAAAGACATTCTTCAAAATTGTATCTAGAAGATACTCAAGAGATATAATATTAATAAAATATATATTTTTTAACTAATAATTAATTTGTAATAAACATTATTTAAATTGATTAATTAATAATAAATATTTATCTTATATATAATTTATTAAAATATTATAATTATTATATTATAATATTCTTTAAATTATTACGTAGAATACATATAAAGATATTGGAATTTAGCTCCCTAATTTTTTTTTTAAATCCAAAATTGTGATAGCCATAATTATACAGCAATTTTGTCTGGCCATAATTATAGCAATTTTATTAATTATTCTCATATTAACAATTATTTAAATAGTCACTAAATATTTGGCGGGAAAATTTCCTTAAGAAGTCACTAAACAATTTTAAGTTAAAAACGGTAAAAGTAATACCATGTATTAATAAATAAATATATAATAAAACCGTGTAAGAGGTAAAAGTAAGTTAAAAAAAACAATGCTAAGCTGCTCTTGTACCTTTTCTCATTTAATTGACTAAAATTCCTTTTGCCTTTTGTAAAATAATGCCATTCCTTTTTTTTTTTTTTTTGGTATTGCTGCCTCATTCCCGGTATTGCACTTCTGAACCGGACGCCAAAGTTAACTCCTTTGGACACGTGTAGCGTTTCTCTCTCTTAATCTCTCGCTCTCTCTATTTTCCTCATTAGAGCGGTTTGGGAGCCCAACACAACTCATCACCAAACTTAAGTAACTGTATGTGTTTCCACCCTAACCAGAAACAGAGGGCACACAACAGAAAACATAACAAACATTGGTACTTACAACCCACTTTCTTCTCTCTAATATGTTTTTTAGTGCGATCTCTAAGTTTACAAATTTTTATTTTATTTTTTGTTTGATATTGTTGTGTTGTGAAATTGCAGGCTCATCACGTGGTAATTGTTTTATTGTGCATGTTGATACCAATTGATTATTGATTCTAGAAACTTCGATCTCTTCGCCATGTCTACTGCTTCTATTGCAAATTCCTTCATAGCTATCAATCCTCCCGAGCTTCGTTTCCAATGTATGTTATCTAATCTCTACTTTCCCTCTTTTTTATTTTATTTTATGCAAATACCATTTTTAATATCAAAGGCTTCAGAATCGAATTGCCTGCAAAACTTTTGTCTGGGATCGGTGTGCTTTTTTATGTATCCAATTTGGGGAAACTTCAGAAAAATCAGAGTGTCCTCGTTATTTCGCCAAAATCACCGTCAATCCATAGATGTATGTATAGCTCCGATACGGACACCCACACATATATTTATTTATTATAACTAAATAAAATATGAACATTATTTATAAAAATATCTAAATTTAATATCTTTTAACTCCCTATCATACATGCAACACATCTTTAACCCGCATATATTCCTCTGAGCTGTGTCCAAGGAGTGTCCAAGCAAAGAAAAACATGTTTTTTGTCAACCACTTGTCCGAGTTTACGGACAGGTATCTTATGAGTGTCGGACACAGCAAGTCTAATCTCAGAGGTATCTAAACTTCAGAGCTTGATAGTATACTTATATTGAGTGAATGTTTTCATAATTCCATATATCATGATATAGATATACTTGTCCTAGAATCAAATGGAACAAAAACAGTTATTTTGAAATCATTAGATAGTCACAACTGTGTACTGACAAAAGTAGGCATGGTTACATATGGCAGAAATTCCCGCAGTAAAACTATTATTGATAAAAATATCTGCCTTCTTTTTTTTTATAGTTTGTAGGCTATTCCTTTACCACTTGAGAATTGGTTTAGTTTTTTGCAGTTACGAGTTATTAGTAGTAGCATCTCAAAAAAGGAGCACGTATACCTTACTTATTTTTAACTGTGCATTTTGGTTTCTACCTATAAATCAAATGGGAAAGCAAAATACTCTTAATATATAATGAAATATTTTTGAGGTTTGAACTTTGAAGACAATTGCTTATAAAAACTTTGTAAGTGTTTGAACGTGGTGTGATCCTAATTTCCCCCCCTCCCCTTATGTTTTCCATATTAATCTTGAGTTCTTATGTTGTTATACTCCTAATCATGTTACCAGTTGAACTGGAGAAGCAAACATTTTGTGATCTTAAAGTTTTGAATAAGACAGAGCATTTCGTTGCTTTTAAGGTACTTTTTTAACTCTCCTTATCGGGACAGTGCGACAAACTTAGGGTTTTTTTAATTTGTAAAAATATTTTATGTTTTCATTCAATAGAATTTATGTTAAACTTACTTGCTAACAAGGAGATAAGAAGCTCTCTTGAAGTGAACAATTATCTACATTTGGGAAAACAATGAAAATGCTAAACGAGTTATTTTATTATTTTCGGAAATGCATAATCCCTAACTAGCATTTCATCTCTTCTCCATTATAATAGTTCACTTGAAGAGTCTCACATTTTCTTAATAGCAATTTAAAATTAACACATATTTTAGAAAATGGAATCAAAAAACATTTTCACAAAGTAAATAGGCCCTTGTTGTTTCTGATTATGCTTTTCTGCTAGTTTTTGCATGCTGCATGCTGATTCGACTGTTATGTTAATTTTCTTTTGCTAGGTGAAGACCACTTCACCTAAGAAGTACTTTGTTCGACCTAACACTGGCATTATACATCCATGGGACTCATGCATCATCAGAGGTGCTTCTTGTCACTATTGCAGAAACATTTATAAGTCGTGTTCCTTTATATATATTTATTTTGAAA